>NC_133376.1:24535603-24648017 GCF_049309525.1 Garra rufa
ACACCTGTGCACGTAGGGGAGAGGGGGCACAACCTAACACTTTTTGAATTTCGCGGTTCATGTAAATCCACTTGCGGTTCAGAGTACAATTTTTTTCCACATTATTTTCACACTTGTCTAGTACAAATAAATCGCTTTGTTTCATATTTACAGTGTATACGTTTTTCGTTATTTACCTCAAAAGAAAGGAAGTGAAACGTGACAATATGCCCCATAGATGGGGTACATTGTAACATCTGAGGGGCACGTTGTAACATATGACAGCTTAAAATGTCCTCTGATCGAATGAAAAAAATATACACAACAAACTAAAATATTTTGTCAGTAAAATACATGTGTTAACTTTTTCAAATGAAGTAATGACGTTTTTTTAAAAAAATAAAAATGGTCTAATTTTGGAGTTTGAAAATGAACATATCGCAACAATGCTTTGAACGGCCCTGACCGCAACATTCAGTTGTACAGTAGTTCAAAACAATGTGGAGAAATAGATGAAACACATTTAGACATTCAGAAAAACACTCCCGTCCCTCCACACACAGCTCTCATAGAACACCACACACATAAACCAGCCAAAATGCTTTACATTTCTTGAAATAATAACATCTGGACATTAAACATTGATCGTCAGCCTTTATTCACCTGTTTCTTGTGGTTTCTTATCAAAATCCTTAGAAGTAAATAGTGTAAACTGCACCGCTAATGTCATAGAATAGCATAGTTTAAAAACAGCGGGGTATATTGTCACACAGTGTTACAACGTTCCCCATCTGCGCCACTGGAGTTTCAAAACAGGTTAGCGTCTTCCGCTGTTATAGCCCGGTGCTGGTGAGACGAGACGAGAGTCCAACTTGATAGATAGACGCTTTTATTCTTGATTCTCAAAGTAAAAGACAGGAGATTTCCACACACATACTATATTTGATGACCGACAAAGACAAAACTCAAAGACAGACTTATAAAGGCAAACTAATCAAGAAAACACAGGTGATACAGATAATGAGCAAACGAGGACTAATCACAGGACTAAACCAAATAATAACAAACAGACGGGGGAAGACAGCGGGAGAAACCAAATGACAAGCAGTGCAAAACAAAGGCAAACAACCAGAAACATGAGGATTCTCGTGACACTACACCCCCCTCCCGGTAGGCGCGTCCCGCGCCGTGACGGAAACACCAGGGAGGGAGGGCGGGCGCCCTGGAGGCCGCTACGGGACAGGACCTTCCTGGGTTGGGGAGGCCTCCAGGGCGGGACAGGCAGCCATGGTGGATCAGGGGGCCATGGCCGGATCAGGAGTTCGTATGGCCATAGTGGGTCAGGAGGCCATGGTCGGATCAGGAGTTCATATGGCCATAGTGGGTCAGGAGGCCATGGTCGGATCAGGAGTTCGTATGGCCATAGTGGGTCAGGAGGCCATGGTCGGATCAGGAGTTCGTATGGGCCATAGTGGGTCAGGAGGCCATGGCCGGATCAGGAGTTCATATGGCCATGGTGGGTCAGGAGGCCATGGCCGGGGTCAGGAGTTCGTATGGCCATAGTGGGTCAGGAGGCCATGGTCGGATCAGGAGTTCGTATGGCCATAGTGGGTCAGGAGGCCATGGTCGGATCAGGAGTTCGTATGGCCATAGTGGGTCAGGAGGCCATGGTCGGATCAGGAGTTCGTATGGCCATAGTGGGTCAGGAGGCCATGGCCGGATCAGGAGTTCGTATGGCCATAGTGGGTCAGGAGGCCATGGCCGGATCAGGAGTTCATATGGCCATGGTGGGTCAGGAGGCCATGGCCGGGTCAGGAGTTCGTATGGCCATGGTGGGTCAGGAGGCCATGGCCGGGTCAGGAGTTCATATGGCCATGACTGGGCAGCCCCCGTGGCCTTGGCCTTAGTCCTTGGCCAGGCCACCTGGACTAGGGGTATGTAGCCCCCCCCCAAAATTTTCTTGGGGAGATTCAGCAGTTCATAGGGGGGATACTCTGGACGGCTGGAAGAGGCCAGCTGAGACTCTGGACGGCTGGACGGGACCAGCGAAGGCTCTGGACGGCTGGACGGGGCCAGCGAAGGCTCTGGACGGCGCTCTTGAGGAGCGGGCTCTGGACGGCGCTCTTGAGGAGCGGGCTCTGGACGGCGCTCTTGAGGAGCGGGCTCTGGACGGCGCTCTTGAGGAGCGGGCTCTGGACGGCGCTCTTGAGGAGCGGGCTCTGGACGGCGCTCTTGAGGAGCGGGCTCTGGACGGCGCTCTTGAGGAGCGGGCTCTGGACGGCGCTCTTGAGGAGCGGGCTCTGGACGGCGCTCTTGAGGAGCGGGCTCTGGACGGCGCTCTTGAGGAGCGGGCTCTGGACGGCTGGACGACCCCAGCGGGGATTCAGGAAGGCTGGGCATCTCCAGCAAAGACACAGAATGAGTTAGCTCTGGGCGAGCGGTCACTGGCGGGCGCTCTGGCAACGCAGCCACTGGAGGGCGCTCTGGCGGCGCAGTCACTGGAGGGCGCTCTGGCGGCGCAGTCACTGGAGGGCGCTCTGGCGGCGCAGTCACTGGAGGGCTGGGCGAAATCAGCGGAAGTTCAGGAGGACTGGACAGGATCAGCGGAGGATCAGGAAGGCTGGGCGGAACCAGCGGGGATTCTGGACGACTGGATGAGACTGGCGGAGATTCAGGACGGCTGGGCGGAACCAGCGGAAACTCAGGACGGCTGGGCGGAACCAGCGGAAACTCAGGACGGCTGGGCGGAACAATCTCTCCAAACCAGTCAATCAAATCCTCTTCAACATCGTCCATTATGTCGACCATCTTGGCCGGGAAGTCAGGAGCGCTGGCCATCCTGACTGCGGTGTCCTCGACCGGTAGGTCAGAAGCTGTGGCCAGCGGTGTTAGGCCGAGGAAGCCTATGGAGCTCTGGATGGTAGCCGGATGTTTAGGGCGAGGCAGGCGGTCTGAACGGTTGGACCGGTATGTGGAAGCACTTGGCGTTGGGTGAGCCGGTGCGCGGCATTGTGTTTCTGAGGGGGTTGGATTTCGGATCGAATAGTTGTTCTCCATTGGCTCCACCTCGTAACCGGAGCCATTTAAACAGAGGATAATATTCACTAACTCGACAAAAGAAAAATCATGGACAGAGAGATCGCAACGAATTGTATCCTCATCCAACCCCAACAGGAACACAATGCCAATGGAAGCGTCGGGCCAGCTCACCCGATGATAAAGCTCAAGAAAATCCTTCACATACCGTTCCAACTCCCGACCGCTCTGCCTCAGGCTCCACAGGCGTTCCTCAGCGCTGCAGTTTCGGTCGGTCATACTGTTATAGCCCGGTGCTGGTGAGACGAGACGAGAGTCCAACTTGATAGATAGACGCTTTTATTCTTGATTCTCAAAGTAAAAGACAGGAGATTTCCACACACATACTATATTTGATGACCGACAAAGACAAAACTCAAAGACAGACTTATAAAGGCAAACTAATCAAGAAAACACAGGTGATACAGATAATGAGCAAACGAGGACTAATCACAGGACTAAACCAAATAATAACAAACAGACGGGGGAAGACAGCGGGAGAAACCAAATGACAAGCAGTGCAAAACAAAGGCAAACAACCAGAAACATGAGGATTCTCGTGACACTCGCTGGTTTGTCAAGCATTAATAAACTATCTAAACTGATAAATAACAAATTGGAGATTAAAATAATAGCAGTTTTGTCTAACTTTAAATGAATACTAAAAACAGAAATGAAAAGTTTACTTCAGCCAGAAATGTACTTTTACTATGGTAAAATAAATATTCAGCGATATCTTCAAAAGGCTTTTGAATTTTGGTGATCTTTTTTTCTCTGCATAGTGTTGCTATGACAACTAGTAAATACTGTAAATTTGGTTATGCTAGCGTGTGTGGAAATATTTGAATCACGTGTGTTACAATTAACCCCGTGTTAGGTTGTGCCCCGCACACCCCTATAATATACACCACATATTGAACGATTGCTCAAACTCTTGAACACAATTCACAGTTTCAGCACCAGGCAAGTGCACATTATATTCCAAACCTTTTAACTTCTTGTATTACCATAAAAAAATATTTTATATATTAAATTGTATAAAATGTAATTATAAACAATTTATAAAATATATATATATATAAGGCTCAGTCAAATCCAACCCAACATGAAAACAATTAGGGCAAAATAAAATAATAAAATAAAATACACCCAATATTCCCTCTATACTAAGTACGGTAACTAACTAAACAAGCAATATTAAATTGTATAAATTTTAATGATAAACAATTTATAAAAATATATATAAGGCTCAGTCAAATCCAACCCAACATGTAAACAATTAGGGCAAAATAAAATAAAATAAAATAATAAAATAAAATAAAATAACAAGCAATAAATAAATAGACTTGAAAGCCACTCAATATTGTGATTCAAAAATCGACATTATGATGATTAATAAATAAATAAATTAGCAAATAAATAAATAAATTTCCCTAATATTCCCTTTATATACTAACTAAATAAACATATTCTACATTATGATGCTTTTCTCAGCAAAAATAAATAAATAAATATGCACATAAATAAATACATTTCCCTAATATTCCCTACTCAGTAATTTAACTAAATAAGCAATAAATAAAAATATTCTTTAAAGCCATAAAATATTGCAATGTCTTTGAATAATCTACATTATGATGCTTTTCTCAGCAAAAAATAAATAAGCAAATAAATGAATAATTTTCCCTAATATTCCCTTTATATACTAAGTAACTAACTAAAAAAAAAATACAATAAATAAATACACTTTAAAGCCACACGATATTGTGATGTCTTTAAATAATCTACACTATAATTCTTCAGAAAAAAATAAATAAGCAAACAAACAAATAAATAAATAAATACATTTCCCTAACATTACCTTTATATACGAACTAAAAAAACAAAACAATAAAAATAGAAGCAATAAAAACTCGAGCATGGAGAACATTGTTTGTGTACACAGAGTTTACTAAAAAGAAAGGTTTTGAACAACTCACTTTCACTGTTTGAGTTTCCGCTCACGGCCGTCTTGCCAGTCAAGAGGTGTCGATCTCCGAATGCGAATGAATGGACTCCATAGGACAAAATATTAGGCTTATATGAGGCTCTTTTTACAACTAGAAGGTTAATATTGTTTTTCACTTGCGACAAAACAACGAATTAGCCGTGCATTTATATGGAAATATGCTTTAGGAGCTATCCATCCTCGCATTCGGAGATTAACACCTCTTGACTGGCAAGACGGCCGCGAGCGGAAACTCAAACAGTGAAAGTGAGTTGTTCAAAACCTTTCTTTTTAGTAAACTCTGTGTACACAAACAATGTTCTCAATGCTCGAGTTCATGTGTAGAGACCCAGGTGATACTTCAAGCAAAGTTTCATGGTGTGTCGAGCCTTCTTAGTGTTGTAAAAATATCGATTTTGATGCGCTCAAATTTATGCCCCTAGTATTCCCATTCACCGGCCATTGAAAACAAAACAAAATCACGGTCAATCCCAAAAACGGCTCGTTTGTTGTAATTATGCTTTTAGATATATGTTTGTCTCATTTACAGTAAAAAAACAGCCCAGGTTGCATTTTGGCAATAGTTATCCTTTAACTATAACAGTTCTTTTCCAAGTGCACAACACTATAACACAAAAAGAAACAAAACAAACCACATTTTTACATCTATCAGGATTACTGTATTTAGTGAGATTTTCAGCATTTGTGCTATTCTAGCAAACAATAGTTTCATTACACTAACAACGTTTGGGTAGCCGTCACTGATTTGTGTATGCAGCCTCTAATGAATTTAGAGAGGGAATAAAACGAAGAAAACAATTACAGCTTAACTTGGATCCAACAAAAGTGTGAGATGAATTGTTCCTAATTACTCTCAGTCATGATCACAAATGCGTTGATTGGCCTCATTGATGGCTCTAAAAGGGACAACTCTGCTCATTACATAAAACTGGAAGTAATGGCGCTGGGCTGGATTAAGCGTTCTCGCTTAAAGGCTGCAGAGAATCAAAGCACTAATCCTTTGCTCCCTACATGGCCTCCCTCCCTCCTCCCTTCCCCACATTCCCATACTAGCCGTGGACCGCAGTGCTAGGAGTTAAGTGACACAAATATTTGTTTCTGGGCATAGATACATGTAGTCCAGTATAGTCTTGGGACAGCACAGAAATCACCTCTCATCCAAGTCGCATCCAAATGCGGTTCTGATAAATGACTGTCACTTGGAGACCGCTCAACTGGAAATGCACGGCCCTCGATGATTAACCAACAGATGCTAATCCAATGCAAATCATCACCCCTGTCCACAAGGGTAGAGGAGGAAAACATGAATCATTTGGGGACCAAGCCAAATAAAAACAGCCACGTGCAACACCAAGTCCTTGTGACTCAAAATAGCTAATATAGCCTCCCACACTGAATAAAATAGTGAGATTTACTTTGAATCAATTTTTATTAAGAGCAGATAATTACAAATAATTACAAAGAAGCAATAAGCGTTTTACATTTATTAAAATAACAACTCAAGGCTGTAACTATTTAAACAATATATTTTATTTGTGAACTTTTTTTTGTGGATGCATTGCCTCCTCTTACTTAACTTTCCTCTGTTCATGCTTTAGGGTACTGGTTTCAAACTCAATTCCTGGAGGGCCACAGCTCTGCACAGTTGAGCAGTTTTCCTGATCCAGCTAATCAAGGTCTTTAGGATTACTAGAAACTTCCAAGCAGGTGTGAGTTGGAGCTGGTTGGAGCTAAACTCTGCAGAGCTGTGGCCCTCCAGGAATTGAGTTTGAGGTCTCTGCTTTAGGGGGTCTGTTAAAACTCAATGGGCTCAGGGGAGACAAGAGAGACACGGATTCCTGTTGTAACTTTACCTGTTGGTGTCGCGTTTGAACAATGTTTTGTTCAAAGTGATTTATACACTTTTGAATGATACATTTTGTAATATTGACTTTGTATATTTTGCACTACGATTTTTTTTCCCATTCAATATATTGAGGAGACACTGCCTCCCTTGTCTCCTATGAGAAAATGCCCATCTTTTGTGCGAATTACTTCCTTCTGCCATGGATCAAATTCTCAAGTTGACAGTTTAACGGCTGAGCTGTTACTAATTTAAAAATGTCACTTTAGAACTAGTAACGGAGAAATGTTGAGTATTATGTGGAGTATTGTAATAGACATTGACTAAGTGTGATTACCTGCATCTGATACAACATTCATTCTTCAGCTCAGTCTCTCATATTCTCAAGAAAACATTATTTTCAATATCAGCTGAGGAATATCGAAAAGCAATATCTTTGTCGTACTATTCTTTCATTTGTTAAAGTGATTTCCAATGGCAGCACTGCTCTGTGCATTCGTTGGCTGCTTTTTACAAGCTGTTGTTGAAAGTAAAAATAACTTTCTTGTTTAGAACCCTGTTTCAGTCTCTTTCCATATAAAAGTCTTTACTACTGACTCATAAAACAGTCTCTTGTTTTATTACTATTATTGAATAAAGCTATTATGAAATATAACATGATAAGTTTTTGCCCTATCTGCTCTGGAACAAATAATAGATTAATGAAATGAACGACTGCCCATTACCCAAAACAAATCATATCATGTTTAACCATTATAGAGACATCAGAGCCAGCGGCAATTTCCAGAAGATCTGACCAAGGTAAGGCTGCTCTCGGTGGGTTCATGATCGCTAGATGGCCAGTGATGCCCTGGAGCTCACATTTCTGAAAATGTTGAAGCAAATTTCCAAATAGATATTATCTTTATCTATATTTCTCACCTAAAAACTCTTATAGAACATTGCTTGACACAAAAACAGTATTATTTATAAAATTATAGTGGATGTTTGGAGTTCTATTAAAACTAGAATATCACACTTCTCTCAGCCAGTCATATTCGAGAACCAGAAAGAACTGTTGTGTGTATAATTTGCATGTACACTATCAATATAATCACTATAAATCATTAATAATTGTTTTTGTCTTTTTATTAACACATGAATAAAATTTTACTCTTCAGTTTTGTGTACAAAAAGATTTCTTTGGGATTTGCATTCCACGACCAGTGTCTTTTTCTGATTTCTTTTCTTTCTTTTTCTATTCTAATTTGAAAGTGATGTGTACCACGAGAATGCCAAAGCAACTTATACAGATCCTCTCATTATTATGCATTGGAAATGTCTTTCAGAGGGGCAACATATGAATTCAAAGTATTTTATCAAAGGCAGAATCTTGTTATTGCTGTATTGTACATGCATCATCTTGCCCCGTATGGTAATGCTCTCTTCAAGCAGATCCTGTTTTCCCCTATGAAAATACACTGAATGTGTTTTAACTCTTCCAGTTATGAAAGACAGAGTGACATTTTCTGTAGTCATCTTACATCACTTTTGCTCGAAAGACAATCCCAGTCACTGACATTTAAACCTGTTCCCTCAGCAGCATTAATGCGCCATTCACTGAAGGCAATTTTGGGACCGTCAGGATGAGTGATGCCAAATTGTGGTATTATTTTTATAGAGGAATAAAAATGCCATTTTCAGCATATGTCGAGATGAAACTACACAGTGATGACAGACAATTTGGGCTGGCCTAGGATTTGCTTTTGAGGTGATTGAAGTGACATGTGTCAAATTTAAGTATCTTATAAGACCAAAATTTTTATTTATTTTTTCGGACAAAACCAAAAACAACTGAATCCTTACTTGCCCTACATGTTTGGCTTCAAAGTAAACAGTGGCTAGAAATTGAGTTTTTCAACTCCCATGTGAATTACAAGTGAAGGGATAGTTCACCCAAAGATGAAAATTCTGTCATGACTCACCTATACATTGTTTCAAACCTGTAAGAGCTTCGTTCATCTTCAGAACACAAATTAAGATATTTTTGATGAAATCCAAGAGCTTTCTAACCCTGTATAGACAGCAAAGCAACTACCATGTTCAAGGTCCAGAAAGGTAGTACGGAAATTGTTAAAATAGTCCTTTTGACATCAGTGGTTTAACCGTAATGTTATGAAGCTATGAGAACACTTTTTGTGTGCAAAGCAAACAAAAATAATGACTTTATTTAACAACGAAATGGGTGAGGCTGAGTATTTAATGACAGAATTTTCATTCTTGAGACACTGATCACTCTGACATGCAGATTTATGTCATATATCCCCTCACATAACAAGCATGCAAGCTTACTTATTAAGTTATTTTGCCATCTACCATCCACCCGGAGCAACCTGGGGTTAAATGTCTTGTTCACTTTCATGTCATTTAAAAAAAAGCAATGAAATGGGAGGATTTTTGTATTGTCATTAAATATGGAAGAGTTTCCACTACAGTTAGACATTTTAATACTTTATATGAGACAAGGCTATGTTCCATTTAGAACTGAATAGAGAATTCCTTTCCCGAATTTGATCCAAAGTGGTACACTAGATGCAAAATAGTAAAAATTTGAATTTAAGAAAGAATTAAAATAATAAAGAAATTCATAGTACTACTAATTTAAAATAACACAATTTAAATAACATGTTATAATAGTTTCATACCATAAAACAATTTAAAAAAATACTATAGAATATGGATTTGTACCCAAGGATTCCACATCCTATAAGTCCAATTTAATGCCGGCTGAACTGCCAAGCAAGCTTGTCACGTCTGGAAAGCGAAACATATGGAGCTGTAATCATAACTGTGTATGAAAACGATTACAAGTGCTTGCTGTTTTACCACCTCTACTGTTAATTTCTGTTGAAAACTGCAGTGATATGTACTTATTGGTGAAAAATGAAAAATGAAAGCAATCCAAATCTTAATTGTCCAGACCAAAATAGATATAATAATTAGGCTTTTATACTACATCTGACACATGCTGCCATTCTACAGTCTTTTTCTGATGAAGATTAATGAAACAATCATCTTAACCCTTGAAGATATTAGCCACCTCAACGCATTACACAAGAATGAGCACCTGTATCTCAGGTCAAACCATGCACTTAGTTCTGTCTGTGACAGGAAATGAAGTATTCTTAGTAAGCGAAGGGAAGGAAACCAGCCTTGCAATGAGATTTTCAACAGCTCTTTAAAATCTCAAGCCTCTATTAGAATGAGGAGCAGGCTGACATTGTCAACAAGGCACATAACCTCAGCATTTGACGTGGCAGCCAGCCCACCTCATGTCTTTGTTATTTCGCCTGTGTCGCATTTCCTCACAATGGGAGTGAAGGATTGCGGTGCACATGCGGAAATCACAGATGACATAGTTAAGAGAATAAATGCTTATGTGAAAAGAGGACAACATGGGGAGGCTCTTTTGTATCCCTATAGGACGACTTTCATTAGTGTCTTTGCTTTGATGGATATAGCACAGTTTGGATGGCAGGTGCATCTCCACCCCTCCCTGTCTGAGGTGATTTATCTAGCAATTTTGCACATCTGGAACAGTAACTCACAAGAGATATGAAAGTGCTAAATAAAGGGATAATAATGAAAGCATACCTCAAAACACTGAATTTTTAGGTAGATCAGCGAAAGAAATATCTGAGTAACCATACATTAAAACAATGAAGGCCGCTGCAGGCTTGTCATTAAATAACACAAAAGAGTCCCTAACGAACAACTCCATGAGCAACGAACCTTGTTAAGCAAAAGGAGTAATTATGAAAGATTGTTCTAATGCCTGGCAGATATATTGAGAACTAGTTAGAGATCACAGCAGTGATTGATAGGAAGCAAATGGGTCAAATCTACCAGGTTTTCTTATGATTATTCTATTATTATGATTATTATAAAGTTTTTTGTCATTTTGTGTATCATAACTGATACAAATTGTGTAACTATAACACATTAGTGTGTAAAAATGAGCAGAAATAACACACTGGTTGAGCTAAAAGTAACACAAAATGTTTTGTCCTTAACTAGACACAGAGGTGTGTTAAGAAACAACACAACTGTTTTCAACACATTATGAGTTTAGTCTTGTTTTGTTTGTTTGTTGTTTTGAGCCAATCAGTGGACCTGTAAATCATGTGACTTGATATGTCATACTCATGAAAACATGTAATACATATTCATTTATAAAATGTCTGGCTTTCCTGATTACAATAAATAAATAAATAAATATGATTTTTTTAATAAATAAAATTATTACATATTAAATAAATTAAGTTTATAATATAAATAATATATAATAATAAGTATAAATATAAATAATATAACTTAAAATGTATACATTTAAATAAGTTATAACAAATTAAATTCTGACATTTTATAAATGAAATTCAAAAAAAGATGAATGCAATTATGAAATACTATAAATTAAATTGTTAATATAAATAGTTATTTTATAAATAAAATACAATTTTATAACTAGATTTTTCATACTCATGAAAACATATAATACATTATTCATATTCATATATACATACATCAAATATATTGCTTTCCTGATACAAACAATAAATACATACACAAACTAACAAAAATAAATAACATTATTAATTATTAAATTATTATAAATTATTAGATTATGTAAATATGTTATAACAATAATTTAAATGAACATTTTATAAATGAAACTTATAAATCTTAAAACAAAAAAACACAGAGATAAAATTATGAATGCTATAAATTATGAAATGTTAATATAAATAAACAGTTATTTTATAAATAAATAAAATAATAAAAATAAGGCATTATTGCATGAAATAAAATAAAGTAAAAAATCACAAAATTCATACAAAAAAATGATTTTTTTTTAGGATCAGTAAGATTTTAATGTTTTTTGTTTATTTGTTTGTTTTTAATAAATTTCTTATGCTTATCACAGCTGCTTTTATTCGATCAAAAATACAGAATAAATGTAATATTGTGAACAATTGCTACAATGTAAAATATACATATTTTCTATTTTAATTTACATTAAAATTAAATGTATTCCTGTGATGTAAAAGCTGAATTTTCAGCTTCATGAATTTTCAGTGACATTCAGTGTCACACAATACTTCAGAAATCATTCTAATATGATATTTTATTATCAATGTTGGAAATACTGGTGCTGCTTTATATTTTTCTAGAGCCTGTGATACTTTTTCAGGACTTTTTGATGAATGAAAACTAAAAAAGAACAGTATTTATTTAAAATCAAAAACAATATATTTTTCTAAATATCTTTTCTATCTTTCAAAAGTTCAGTAATTTTTTATTTATTATTATTATTTGAAAGAAATTATTACCTTATTCAGCAAGGATGTGCTAAATTTATTAATAAAGTGATAGCAAAGGTTTAGAAAAGATTTTTATTTTGAATAAATGCTGTTCTTTTTTACTTTTTATTCATCAAAGAATTACGAAAAATAAAAATAATTCCAAAAAAAATTTGGCAGCATAGCTGTTGCCAACATAGATAATTCTAATAATAAATCAGCATATTAAAATTATTTCTGAAGGATCATGTGACACTGCATACTGAATAGAAGAATATATTATATTTCTAAGTATTTTAAAATAGAAACCATTATTTTAACTCTACCACTCTAACTACTGTAGCCAAACCGTGACCCTGACTGATAACCGAAAGGTTAAAGGTTCAAGTGCCTCATGATTGACTGACTGACCCATGAACAACCTTCACTGTGTCCTTAAGAGAAACACTTAACCCCAGGGCTGTGGAATTAAGTGTCTTGCGTCAAGTACTTTAAGTCATTTTAAAAGCATCAGCTAAAATGCCTAATAAGTAATTAACTAGCCATCATTAAACATTCAGCCAGTGCTCTAAGAGGGCTGGTACTCACAGTACAAACACTGCAAAACGGTACCAAATCCTAGAGAGATTTGGACATTTTCCAACAAGCATTTTGTGCTTGTTGAAAAAGAAATCTGACCTGTACATTCAGGGCATTAACATGGCCAGTATGACAAATTATCTTTAATTATCTGGAAATGGTGCAGAATCTTGATTATTTCTTATGCATTTACATCCTAACTCTTCTTGAGCTCAGTCCACCGCGGCATCTTTTTTCTTTTACAGCAGATTTCTTTTAGATTTAGAGGGTGCCAGTGTGTATTCAACTGTAAAACCTCTCTTTTTAGCATATTTTTTACTTTTGAATGTAATGATAGAATATATATATATTTTTTTTTAGCTGGTACTGCTAAACCGTGTTGGAAAGTGAAAGAGCATTTCATTGGCGCTCTACAAAGACAGCCTGTGTGTGTCAGCATAAATTAGCACACAGGGCTGTAGTTAGCATTCTTGGCAGTGCCAAGCCAACATGCATATTCTCAAGGTAACATTGAATCGAGCTACAGCGAATCTTTTCATTTTAATTCTTCTGTTCTTCGTTTTCTTTTAAAACGTTAATATTTAACTATTTCAAAGTGACGTGTCCTTGATTTCACCATCTTGATATTTGTGCTAACGCCATAAAAATACTGGTAATACCCAACCCCCTTTTAATATTTTCGCTCAGTGTTCTGTCACTATAAGAAAAAGACTAATAAATCTCTGACATATTGCTATTTGGAGGGATATGACCTCAATCCCCAGCCCATATGAAATGAAAAGCAGGTGGAATTATTGATTTCTTTTTCACAAGACAGACTATGCTTTTTTTAATGTGAGCAAGCAGAATTGGTCTGTCACTTCTGGTCATAAACACAGAGAATTGGATGTAGGTTTATGAGGTTATATACGGAAAATGGATCTCACTCACTCCCTTCTTTACTTCAAACGAGGTCACAAGCTGTGCAGCGGTGCAAACCGGGGCAGGTGCCACAAGAGCTGCCGAGCTCATAGTGTCATGTGACCCAATTCATATAATCATTTCCGAATAAGGCTGCTTAATCAAATATAATAGGTCTAGAGTCGAGCAATCCTAATGTATGCCGTGCTGAAATTACACTTAATAAACAGCATGCATGTAAGTCTGTCAAGACTCCAGAGCCCATATGCTGTCTGCAGAGCCTGTACTGTGCAGCTGGGTGTGCATTAGGATGCAGGGTTGTCATTTTGGATTCGGAAGCATGAGCGAGCCACAGATGTTCCTGGTATGACACGTGAGAAAAGGGAGAGACAGACATGACTGGGCAGGACAGACGACACATCAACAGCATGTCAATCATTACACACTTCCTTAGCTTTACTGTTCTGTGCTCACAACCGACCGAGACTGAGGATTAAATTAAACGCAGAAGTCACATAGCAATTAAGGCTGCCAATTTAGATAAATTTAAATACATTTATTTAATTTAAAAATATATTTTATTATTATTTTTTATTTATTTTTTAAAAAGAAAGTTATATTTTTATTTAGCAAGGATGCATCAAATTGATAAAATTAAATACATTTGTTTATAGACATGTAACGGAGGCCAGCTAGTAGGTGCTGTGCAGGTAAACCTCACTCCCCGATCTCAAGTGATGCACTAGCGACTGACGCTAGAGGTTGCAGCCTTTAGCCTCCTTGTTAGTGCGTCCACCTCCCGTGCCAGAGACCCGGGTTCGAGACTTGCTCGGAGCGGGTGCGGTGGGACCCTGGTGTGAGGAGTTACAGACATTTATAATGTTACCAAAAAAATTAAAAATTATGCTGAAAATCAAGCGTTGTCATCACTGGAATAAATTAAATTTTAAAATACATCAAAACAGAAAACAGTTATCTTAAATTGCAAGAATATTTCACAGTATAACTATTTTACTGTTTACAGCACTACTGTTATTTTCTGATTTAAAAAGTTGTGATTAGCATAAAAGTATGGAAGACTTTATCTCACAATTCTGACTTTTTTTCTAGCATTACATTTTTTTTCTCAGAATTGGGTGATATAAACTTGCACTTCTGAGACATTAGGTCAGAATTGCAAGATATAAACTCGTAATTCATAATTTTTTATCAGAATTGCAAGATATAAACCCACAATTGCAAGTTTTCATTTCATGCAATTATGAGGTTTTTTTTTTTATTTGCAATTGCGACTTTATATCACACAATATTTACTTTAGAACTTGCAACAGCAAGTTTATCACAATTCTGAGAAAAAAATTTATCTGAATTTACTTTTTTCTTGCAATTGCGTATTTACATAATCGCAATTCTGAGTTTTTTCACGGAATTGTGAGATGTAAACTTGCACGTCTGAGAAATTAAGTCAGAATTCCAAAATGTAAATTGCGAGATAAAAACTCGCTATTATGACTTTTTTTTCTTAGAATTGCGAGTAATAAAGTCAGAATAGTGCAATATGAACTTGAAATTGCAAAGTTTTTATCTTGCAATTCTGACTTTATTTCTTGCATTTTCAGATTTTTTTTTTCAATTGCAACCTTTATATCATGCAATGAACTCTCAATTGAAAGAAATAAAGTCAGAATTGCGAGCTAAAAAGTTTTCATCTTGCAATTGCAACTTTATATATACTCAGAAATACAGTCAGAATTGCGAGATATCAACTCACATTGAAAAGAAGTTGCAATTGCAAGAAATAAAGTCAGAATTGTGGGATATGAACTCGCAATTGCGAGAGGTTTTTATCTTGCAATTCTGACTTTATTTCTTACAATTCTGACTTAATTTCTCAAAATTTACTTTTTTTTTTCTTGTGATTGCAAATTTACATGTCACAATTCTGTTTTTTTTTTCTCTGAATTGAAACTTGCACTTCTGAGAAATTAAGTCAGAATTCCGAGATATAAACTCGTAATTCTGATTTTTCTCAGAAATTCATGATATAAACTCGCAGTTGTGGTTTATAAAAAAGTCAGAATTGCAAGATATAAACTCACAATTGTGATAAATCAAGTCAGAATTGCAAAAAAAACCTCGCTATTCTGACTTTTTTCTCAGAATTGCGAGTTATGAACTTGCAACTGCAAATTCTTTGACTTCATTTCTCAGAATTAGAGTTAATATCACACAATTCCAAAAAAAAAGTCAGAATTGCGAGATGTAAACTAGCAATTGTGAGAAAAAATATAGTATGAATTGTTAGTAAAAACAAACAAACAAAATGCAATTATTATTATTATTTTATTTTTATTTTTTCAGAGGTGGAAACTGGCTTCCATTAAAAACTTAAAAATAAAAACACGTTAGACATTTAAAAAAAAAAATTTGTATTTAATACATTAAATAACAGCACTAAATAGACTTGTTTCCTAAAATGACAGCGAATCTAAATTTTACAGTAAACAAACAAAAAGCCTGCAGGCTCTGCTGTATACATATCAAAATGTTGAATAAACCAAAACAAGAGCCTAACGAAAGTACACAATAATTAGCAAATTTATTGCTTTGCTCAAAACTATATAAAATGGCTTCCTGCTTTATTATCATTTAAAGGGAGGGGAATGCCATCCAAGGATCTGAGTTCTATTAACATAATGGGGACCCATTAGTCTGTAATTAGGACCTAAATGAAGAATAGGCAGGCCAGGCAATGCTTAATTTCCTTTGGACTGGAACAAGCCCCGGCTGAGCCTGTGCCCCTAAATGATTAATTGGGAACTATCCATCAAGCTTTTTTGTGGGCTTTAGATAACCTACAATGCGGTTTCCCTTGACCACCCCTGTGATTGAACAAGTGGGCAGAGGTAAGGGAAAGCTCAACAACCCTATCGATATGCCGTGAGAGCACATCACTTCCTTAATCATGTGGCCGAAGTAGTTGATGTCAGATGAAGCAGGAGGATTGAGGGCCGATTGATTATTCAGTCAATGTACTTTTCGATCAAAGTGTGAACCACGGGAGTAATTAGAGCAGGAACACAGGACGTCCGTAAGTGAAGTGGCATGAGTGGGAAAGCACTAGAGAACAAGTTGTTATGAATGTTAGGAGAGTAGTGCTGATATTTACATCTCCAGAGCAACTCCAGAGAGACTATTTCCCCCACTCTATAAAGTTTTCATGTTTTTTCCTCCAAATATTGAGAAACATTTACATGCGCATTGACGTCCTAGTTGGCATATTCAATATTCCCTTCCCGAAATTAATTTGAATCATCATAACCTATTCTGAATGAGGTGGGTGCTACTGAAATGTCAGAGCATGTAAATGAATTATTCAGAATCCTCTGCTTTAGATTTCACGCTGGTGTCCTTAATGCTACACAGCTGATAAAATTACACATATGCCAAAGTTCAGCCTTCACTCAACATCAGTATATTGCGTCACACACTCCCACCTGACTCGACACAGCTGTGAAATTCACAAAGCCACTGGCATGAATTTCTAAAGACGTTTGTCTCTGCTGTGACTTCACGTTTGTTGGATGGCTGGAGAACTCCATACGTTATAAATGCTACTGGCATGTTTCCCGATGCGTGGAAAAAGAAATCATTGAGTGAATGTTTGACATTATAGACAACAGTACAGATTTGTTACTTCATGCCATGTCAGACATCTAAGGCTACAAAAAAATCGATGTACAATTTTAGATGCACTTGAGATATAAATTCTAGTTTCCTGTTGATTCCTTTTTGAATAAATCATTCCACTTTGTGCATTAGGAAATGTGTATGGTTTTGTTTTTGATTTATTCTCCATTTATTTATTGATACGATTGAGTACTTACTGCCCCAAAAGATAAAATGTTTAAAAAAAAGAATCTCTGACATATTGCTATTTGGAGGGTTACAGAATGAAGCTGTAACACTTTCCCTCCCTTTCGATTCCTTCATACGGTCTTCAAAGTCCTCAAGCATGTTTTCTCATGCTTTCATGGTAGGCTGAGTTTTTCAGGCATTGTCGAGCTGGTTTAAAAATTTCATAAAGGGAATACGAGAAACAAAGAGAGTGGGGTTGAAACAGGATACCTCCTACCCAGTCTAACTTTAAAGTGTATTTCTGTGGAAATGGCAGGAAATGAAGCAAAAATGAAGCCTGTCTTTTATGTCTCTTGTGTTGCTATCTACGTCTCTAAAGTGCGTACACAAAGAGTCACTTCCCCGACACGCGAGTTAACACCGGTTGTGGAGCTACGCGTGTCCTGGTGTAACTGCACCCAGGTGGATTGGAACTAAGCGCGTTCACTTCTGCCACTTTAAATTTTCTTTTGTATTGCCCTGCATTGCAGAAATATACATGCCGACTAGTTAATGTGTGTGTGGCTGTCTCTGCATGTTACTATCGCAACATGCCCCTCTCAGTGAATTTTTCTCAAGGGATTTTGGTGAACTGGACCATCTAATACATACATTAAGGCAAGTAATGTTTAGGCTGCCAGGCCTGAAGGGTTATTTACATATCTTATGCATTCTAAATACAAACATCTATATAATGTGCCTCTGTTCTAATAAAATTACACACACAGGGCGGATTACATATTCTGGGATGTGATCAACTGATGTATTTTTGTGGGCCTGTGGGTCTTCAAAATTGACTTAACTGAAAAATTGAGTGTTTACTATTGTCCTTTTGCATTATCAACACATGATTTTCTTATTTAATTCTGTAAAGCTGTAAATTTGCATTGTTAAAAGCACTATATAAATAAAGGTGACTTGAATTGATTTTTTTTTATTTTTTATTAATTAATAAATATATGCATCGCGATACGTGGATCGATCCTGAGATTGTCCAAATGCATCTCAATTCTCTTTGGAATCGATCTGACTGATAATACACAGGGCAACTTTTTGAGCAATTTAATCGGGCAACTTTTTTTGGGCAATGTTGCTTGGGCACTTTCCCATTGAAAATGGTTTAGATTAGTCGTGGGCCCTGTATCTTACCTGGCTGCCCATTGATGGCAACATTGCTCAAAAAGTTGCTCAGTGTATCATCAGAATTATTCTATTATTATTTAAGTTGAGTTTTTAACAGCTCTAATCTAGTTAAGCGCACTCAAATACCCACAAAGAAGAGCACTGCAGAGGGTCATGTAATTCATGTAATTTCTCCTTGGCTTTATGAATATTTTTTTGTTTTTTTAGGTTCAAGTGTATGTAAGGAAGTGGAAGCAAGTAGAGTACAGAGTTTCTAAAGCATGCAGTGCTTTATCTCCTTTTCAAAACTAAGCTCAGAATCTATTCCAGACAGAATTTTAGTTTTTTGGCAAAGTTCGGCACAAAACAGGTTTATTGTTAACATAAAAACATAGAGGAACAACTGTGTGATATTCATTAGTTTTATTAATGTCATTATTATTAATATTATCAAGAAAAAAAGACTGCTATTTAAATATGAACCTGTATGTTCTGTGTAAATAAGCAGCACAGTTTTAATTTTTAGACAGTGTAACAAATTTATTGTACAGTAGAATGTGTTTCTTGCATTAGTTGTAGTAGTTTACAGGTCCATTTCAACCTTACTATTAATTTATTCATCCAAAATTCAATGTTCACCATTATAACATAAATTCTATTATTTCTGGCTGGATTCTGCGATTCCACCCACTTTCTCTACATTGTGTTAATCATAAATTGCTTGTAACATCAGCTGTGTTTAACCACTGGGCCAATGCTAAACAAACTCCTACCAACAGAGTTTATCAGGAGTGGTCAACTACATTTTTATGCCATCCTCAGAAAAGTGATCAAAGGATTGATTTTGGCTCAACCATGAAATATTATCTTCACAGCCCCTTTTGGCAAATGAAAAATACATAAGTTTGAATAAAAATAAATAAATAAGATGAAGAAATAAAAATAAAGAACAGCCTTGGAAATCATTGGCATTATGCCTGTGAGCCTGTCACAATCCAATTATTCTGGTTGTAGCTCACCATTCCTCAAATCCCAACTCTCTCTGCTGCGGTTAATCTACAACGGCTAATCTAAGATTATGTTTTGTCTGTATATTTCCAATGTGACTTTCATTTAATTGGAATGCACAGCTAAAAATTCAACAGTGGACCTAGTTACCGTGCTGCTGATGAGCTTTACTGCAAAGTAAAATGAAGCGCTTAGCTGGCATTACTAAATAATAAATATGCATGAAATTACATTTAAGCTATCTACAACATGAACGCACAGGGGTTATCGCAAATGACATTGACATGAGCAGTGTTCACATCTGCAGTCATTATCAGCATCATGTAACTCCTGTCAATACCTTGTGTCTGTCGGTTGCATGTAACTTTATCCAAATCACAGAGCCAATAAGTTCCTGCTCTTTCGTACCCTGTGCTTAAAGGTGAAAGGTAAAGATCACAGGGGATGATAACAGATCCAACTTACGACCTTAGTTTTCCTGTGTGTTGATTGTGTAACTTTCAGTATTTTTAAGATCATCTTGGACTAGTTGTTACAAGTGCTCATATTTAGTGTAGTTTGAATTTGCTGTATTAATATTTATTTCATTTACTCAGAAAACAAAAAGCTGCGCTTTCAGAAACTGTTTTACATTACACATTAAGCTAGCTGGCTGCCTGGTAAAAGACTTCCAGACATTTCCCCCTGTTTCTCTTTCTCTGCCTTTTTATTTCGGTTGGAAATCACTTGAACCCTTTTAGCTATCAATGGCAACCCATGTCAGGCAGCTCAGGCAGCAAGTTTGCGCCCTTGGGGCCCAGAGAGATTGGCTTCTCTGGAGCCGAGCGATATGGACTACCGCCCAATTTTGTTGGCTAATTAGCTTTGCTGCGATTTCGCTGCCCCTACCTTATCGGCTCAGGAGCCACGTCTGTACTTCAGCGTGTGCAGTGTAACTGTGTGTAACTTGTGTAGCATAACTGACTGGCTGCAGATTCAGAGGTTATTTTATGGTTACCCAGCGCAAATACGCATTCTCGCGCACACACACACTGCATAAATAGAAAAGCCTTAAATTGGTGATTTATGATGATTGTCTGTCTTAATCTCAATTTCAGTTTATTTCTAAAGTGCACTGTTAGTTGGCCATTGTGCTGAACAATATTAACTAAAAAGGCAAGAATGTGTCCAACAGTACGGAACTAAAACATAAACACATGTAATTGATGCTCAGACAAGCTCCATTTAGACTCACATTACAATAAGCCTTCTAAAAGAGAGAGGTTTTCAGTTTTGCTTGAAAAATTATTTCTATCACAGGGGCTAGCTGGCTCATGCTAGCTACCAAAACCTTGACCGTTTGAATACACAGACATTTCCCACAGCTAGAAAAGCACAACCAGACAAAATACATTTGTGTGTTATCAAAACCTCAGTGGGTACCAAAAGCAGATCTGAGGCCTAGACTATAGCAATCAAAACGTCTTTACAAACAGACCAATATCAAAGCATATACTATAAACAGCACAGCAGGCCTACAACACACAACAAAAGAGATTCAATAAATAGTTACTCACCCTGCTTTCTCTGTAAAGCTGAGGAATAAATCACAGTTGACAGTTGAATCTTCTTATTTCAAGGTAATTCCATTCAACTCTGAGCATGTGCGTCAGATCAAATACAAACCACTTCCTGTATTAAAGGTGCAGCAGCAGCAGTCTGTAAAATATTTAATTATTTGAATTTTCATATATGGTGCCTGAGTATTATAAGTATTTTTTTTCTTTAAAAGCAAATAAAATAAAGTAAAATGAATACACTAATTTAGTATTAAGTATTTTGGGTGAGCAGGTCATGTGATTTGCTAGGCACAGCCATCTTAAATGACAAAGCCAGTGTAAACGCAATTCTCCACTGGAACAGTTGAGAGCAACTTTAAAAGTAATTTTATATCCACTTACACAACTGTTTTTTTTTTTTTTTTTTTTTGGTCCTTGAATCTGATTGGCTGAGTGGAGTGTGACATTCTAGTGATATCGAAACTCCAACCATTTCACAGTTTTTATCACTCTGCTTGAGGTATTTCTCACAGCGAGTGTCATGGTGGACTTTTTTTAGGTGAGAATGTACTTGTTTAGGCTTCAAATATGCAGTTTGTTAAAGATAATGTCTAATTGAAAAATTTGCTTTAAAAGCTCTAGGTCATCAGCGGGCGTTCAGCACTCATGAACCCACCGAGAGCAGCCTTACCTTGGCCACATCTTCTAGAATTTGCTGCTGGCTCTGATGTCTCTATAGTGGTTAATCATGAAATATATTCATTTTGGGTAAATCTAACAGGCAGACCTTGGTCTTATTAATCTATTCTTTGTTCGATATACAGCCATATCGTACTGCTACTCATGTGATATTGCTTACATATCATTGGTATAGTTACTGATACGTAGATTTGGGATTCATTCTGTAGTGTTATTTGCTCATTTTTCTGTCCTGTCCAATTTGTTTACTTTGTTGAGTTGTGTCTCCTGAGCCACTAGGTTCGTGCAGCTGGTTGTTGCTCATAAATGTTTAGACAAAAATCCTCAAACAAGCATTTAAGGCGATTTAAGGAGTACAAAATCTAGCAGGACAAGTCTGTTGATTTTGTTATGTTACTGTATATGTCTCATCTTCAGCGAAGATGTGAACAGCATAACTGTTCTAAATATCTAAGACAGATAATATTGAAACTTAAGAGTGCTTAAGGGTGTCATTTTCCCTATTATACCTCTCTTTTTTCCTTCGTCTCACAAAATCAGTCAAGGCATACGGTAGTTTTTCCACGCTTTCTGAGATTGCACAATTTACCATTTAACTCACAGGAGATTCTGGCAGGTTTTTGAACTGTCTTTTGAAATGTGCTCTTGTTTATGTGCTTGTTGCAGCCAATTATTATTTTCAGAACCAGTCATTTCACACCTAGTTATCATTTTATTATGAAATAAATATTTATATGGATATAACAGACTCCTCTGGGAAGTTTCTAGCGCATTTCAATCAATACGTCTGTCCAGCACCCATTCAGGCAAAATCCATTACTTTCTGTCATGTGACTGGTAAAGCAGAGATGGTATTCAGAAGAAAATTACAGACTGAAATGAACACAAGAAATGCTTTTTTCGCTTTCTTTCGGTCAAAAAGCCTCTCCATTCAATTCCACACAGAGATTTGCTTTACGCATGAATTATTCGCTACACTTACATGAGCTACAAGTATCTGTATGGATGGTTCAAACAAGATATAATGGCTTGAAACGTTATAATTAATTCATAGTTGACAAGATAAGCAGCCAACCCTTGCCAGTGTGTATTATGTTTCTAAATCTCTCACATTTAAAGATACTTATTCAAAGCTGCAGCCCAACACACCCCACCTACCCCTAAGAAATACACTGTCTTCTGTGTATAATGATCCATACAAACTCTCACCATCGAGGAGGCCACTGAGGATGAAAGAAAGTGAATGATGAGTGCTGTCAGACCAGAGCTCCCTAATGGCCATCTAATGTGTTTCTAGCCAACATTTAGCTCCAGGGGTTCTTCACTGGGCATATTGTATATATGTAAGGCCACTCCTCATAGCAGTGGAGGCCAATGTAATTGTTCTCTTGCCATTAAAATTTGATTTGTTGGATAAGTAATGTGGTTATACCCTCTTCAGATCTTGATCTCTCTCTGCTTCGGAACATCAGCAACCCTGATTTCATTTCTAATGCAAATTGATTTTAACATCTTTGTCCACTGCTTGTGTCTCCTTTTATTTCCCATAGCTGTGAGAAGTATAAACTAGATGTGATGGGAGATGTTAAAGTTTGGAGCAAATGATGGATCTTTGTTTATGCTGCGCTCACCCTCATGTTGTTTCAAACCTGCACTGAAAAAAAAACTGTAGGATTTATTTTGAAACAAGTTTTACTCGAAAAATTGCTAGTAAATTTCACAAATAATTGTTAAGAAACAGCAAGTAAAACATATGTTTCCATCACTCTGCTTTAATGCGCATTTTGAAGTATCGCATCAGAAACAAGTGATGGAAATGCCAAATTTTGAGAATTGTTGAATTATGGGAGATGGTCATAAAAGTCATGTGACTTTGCACTAAGGAACAGCATAACCTGACTAACCAGCGAACCGATCTTGCTGCACACCATCTGAAATGTTGTTTCGGTAATACTTAAATGCCCAAGCAAAGTCTGTCGTCAAAGTATTTCTGTATAATTGCCTCCCAGAACTGTCTTACACGAAATCTTCCCAAACAGCAGGCATCCACCTCTGAAAGCAATGACTGCATTTATTGTGTTTCGTCTGCTCTCTCTAAGCCACAAGTAATTTCTTATATATGAAAAAATATATATATATATTCAGTGGTTTCTCCTACTTTTCTTAGTGACATTTAGTGCCAGTGACTATTTTGTTCTCTTTGACTCATTGGATTGAAACGCTGCTTTATTCAAATGTTTTTTGTGATATTTCGTTTTTGCGCATAAATTAAAATAACTTTAGATGGAAACCCAGCTATTATTGATTCAAATGTAAAATTCTGAAGTAAAATGTACTTCAACAATTTTTGTTTACTGTTAGTTTTCTAAAGCCAAACTTTAATTTATTGATTTATTTATTGATAATTAAATGAATAAGGCAAATATGCAAAATATTTGCCACTTTTTCTCTTCGGGTTGCAGCATTGCATTTGATTGCAACACCAGAAATACCTCAGTTTTTCCATTCTAATAATATAATTCAACTTTATGTACATTGAATCACATACATGTGCAACTGCAACTCAGAATTAGGATGCGTTTGCATCAGCGCATGTTCATTATTCACTATCTTCTATGATTTCACTCCATCCTTTATCTCAACAAGATGCCATGTTCTATTTGCTAAGCTCCATAAATGCAAACAGACAAGCTTGTCCTTTTTTTGTTACCTTTTGAGAAAAATCTGAATGATTTGCTGCTGGACTCAGGCATTCTGCATGAATGCTTTTCCTGTCTCAAGGAAAGACATGAGACCAAGGTATCGGCTGATGTGTGTCCATTTTAGCAGCGG
Organism: Garra rufa; assembly: GCF_049309525.1. NCBI lineage: Eukaryota > Metazoa > Chordata > Actinopteri > Cypriniformes > Cyprinidae > Garra > Garra rufa. Next base: position 24,560,423 of record NC_133376.1, read on the forward strand.
AAAGGGGAAAGGTGCTGTTATTCTATGAGAAACCCCTGTCTGCCTATTGAGGTCTCCAACTATTAACCCAGGAGAGCTAAAAGCTGGACATCACACAGACAGCATTCACTGAGGTGGATGACGGAGTGCCCCCTGGTTGCCAGGGTACTGATTGTGCTTTTACCTGTGCGCTTTGAACTGGTGTGAGTGAGGGAGAGAGAGTAAGCAGGCAGAATTCACACAAGTTCACGACTCGATGGGCAGCAAGGGTTGCAATGGATGAAAGTAACTCTGTGTAGACATTTTGAAACATTTTTTTAAAACGTAAATACCTTCAGAAACCTACCTGATCTCATGACGGAAACACACCTGTGGGAACTTTTTCACAAGATGCAAAATACATACCAATAATCACTGCAGTTTCCAACAGGAATGAACACTAGAGGTGGTAAAACAATGAGCACTTGTAAAAGCTCCATATGTTTGGAGTCCTTGGGTACGAATCCCGTGAAAAACATTACTTGCGATGAAAGAGCTGAAAGATGAGAGATCAAAAAACAAGCTAATACAGCATGCTTGCGATTTTACGCCACATTCGCTTTTGTTCATACTATCGGGTAGGTTTAGGTGTAGTGCAGATGATACGTTATTTTAAAACGTCACTGAGCGTTAGAGTTAAAGCGTCATTCAACAAACATTTCAGAACTGTCAGAACTGCGGCGACATGTACAAAACCAACGTCACATAAAACACACCATATGTACGTTCGTCTGTTCCAGGGAAAAAAACTGAACACTCTTTTACCACCACTCCGTGGACATTTCACATCAAATATGTCAGTACAGTACATGGCAGTACGTATTTCGCATCTTGTGAAAAAGTTCCCACAGGTACATTTTCGTCATGAGATCAGGTTGTCAGGAACCAAACAACTAACAAGGCTGTCTTTTTAAGTGAGTCAGTGAATCATTTATGCAACCGAGTCATTTGAAAACACCGATTGCTTAAGAAACAAAGTTAGTCACTAAATAATTTGTCAACTGATTGGTTTAAATATGCTGATTCATTCAGGAGTGAAACAACACCTGTGAGCAGTCAACAAAAAACGATCCAAGCCACTGTTGAAATGTTTAAATGCTGAAACACAGTAGTGTTTTTTCGTTCCTGAATGAATCAGCATTTTTGAACCAAATGGTTGACAAATGATTTAGTGACTTTGTTTTAATAACACAGAATTCAGCAGTTGACAGTAAATAACTTTCTCACTTTAATGAAGTAATTTTCTGCCTTTTTGTTTGTTTGTTTGATTGATTTATTCATTCATATCACAAACAGCTTGTAACTGACAGCCTCTAATCGACCAAGTTAAGACTAAAGCTTTTTTAAAGTCTGGGTAATATTTTCTAGTTTTGTCTTTCTTTCTTTATTTTGGCTTGCTGTGATTATATGTCCAACCAATTGATCAAGATTGATTAAGGTGTCTACATTTGTTTTAAGGTTATACTCAACTATTAGCTATGAGAGTGGGCTATATGGTCAGGAAGGATTAAAAATTCAGGACTTGAACGGAGATTGTTATGTGATATTGTAAGATTGGATGCCTTTTTTAGTGAATCAATTCCATTGAAGAAGATATCCTGAAAAAGACCATCAATACCTCTAACTACAGTAAATGGAACATTTTCCTATGTATACTGTGTTTCATATGCAGTATGGTCAATAAAAGAAGCCTCTTCTGCTTGGTTGAGCATGCAAACAGTGAGAGCTCAATAGCTATCAGGTAGCTTCCAGGTCGTCTCAGGTTATGGAGATGCCTGAGTGGATTTGGGTATCAAATATACATAAAGACATAAGGACACATCTTGATGCATCTATTAGAAATAAAAGTAGTCTGTGTGTAGTCTGTAGTAGTCTAGTAGTAAACTGTGTGTGTTTACATTTGTGTGTATGTATATATACATATGTATGTGTAAGCATTACATGTTTTGTTTTGTGAGCATTCATAATGTACCTTTCTAGACAATTTTCACAACGGTTTTAGTTTTTTTGTTTATTGTTGAGAGCTAGCACACAGATGGAAGTCACGCTTCTGTCAGTGGGAAGAGAGAATTATGCTCTTCAGGTCACAGTGAGATATTTGAAGGTATAAGCGAACACTTTTAACCTCTCACTGCTGTATAATGTTAATCTTGCTGAGCAGCCTTTAAAGTGATGGTTGCTGCATCAACTTGAGACATGGAGTTGAGAATTCCACTTTCTCCCCAGGGCAATCTGCAACTGATGCAGTAGACGGCAACAATCTTTCTGGAATCGATTTAACAGCCTTTTTTCTATGCATCTGGTGAACCTTTGGAAATTGTTTATGTTGTCTTTAAATTCACATACATCACAGCTTAGTATTTTGAGACATCACTGAAATGCCAGCAATTTAATTTAGTTTCATTGGATTTGCAGTTTAATTAAATTCTGAAATAACTGAAAATGGCATATTTTATGTGGATCCTTTTTCCCCCTTTTTTGTATGTGTGGTTGTCAGTGATGGGAATAATGTCGTTATAAATAAACGGCGTTACTAACGGCACTACTTTTTTTAGTAACGAGTAATCAAACAAATTACTGTTTCCCCCGTTACAATGTTGTTACTAAAAATTTAAATGTGGCATTACGTTGCATTCTTCTTCTGAGGTAATTCCTCTTAAAGCGTCTTCTTCCAGAAACGAAAAGTAGCCAAGATTAACTATTCCTTTAATATCGTTTACCTACATGTCCGCGCATCTCACGTTTAAAATATGAAAAGCGGAGCCACTTGTGGGCGTGATTAAATTAGGGATGAGTTTAGACGAGCAAAACTGGAGCTCGCGTTGGTATCATATGCATTACTTTATCAGAGAATATTTGTTTTCGACACGACTTGCTTAAAAATAGACATTTCAAGCTCTCTACACATATAATTCTCATGTCTGTGAAGGCATGTATTTGCAGAGATTCAGGTTGTTTTATTTACAATAAAATAACCTGAAGAGCACACCCTGTTTATTTTATTTATTTTACAAAAGCACATTGTTTTCTTGCTATTATGACTAAACACAAATAAAAGTAGACACTTTGTAGTTTCTAACTAACTGAGTATTATTAGGTCATCCAAAAAAACAAGAGACCCCAAAGAGTTTACCAGCGTTTTTCATGTCCACAAATTGAAGCGACCCCAATACTGTGAAATTTAGCCCCTGAAAGGCATCTCTCACATTGTCCCACAGCAACATTGAAATAGTGTAGATTAGTGTACACTGTTTTATTCATTTACCATATTTAATATTGGGGGCAGCCAAGTTATTTGACATATTTGAACGTTTTTTTTAAAAGCAATACAATAGCGACTGGTAATTAGTTGCTTTTATAATGATGTATCAGTTACTATTTGTGAGAAGTAACTAGTAACTATAACTAATTACTTTTTTAAAGTAACATGCCCAACACTGGTAGCTGTACATATATAAAGGCATTTCATCTTGAAGAAGTTCACTTCATGAATGAAAATTTGCTGATAATTTACTCACCCTCATCTAAGATGTCTTTCTTTCTTCAGGGTTGAAGGTTCAAATTGCAGTTTCAGTGCAGCTTCAAAGGGTTCTACACTATCTCAGCCAAGGAATAAGGGTCTTATCTAGCGAAACGATTGGTCATTTTTTTTTTAAATACAAATGTATATACATTTTAACCACAAATGCTTGTCGTGCACTAGCTTTGCGATGTGCATGCGTGTCTTCACGCATTGTGTAGTCATGTTGAAAAAGTCAAGCACAGTTAGTTCTTCGTCTGTTCACTTTGGTTCAAAAAGGTAGGGCGAAAAAGTCCATCTAATTTTCTCCTCCAATTTCAAAATAGTCCAACATCGCTGCTTTACCTTTTTTGTAAAGGTCGTTTGACTTTCTTTGCACGTTCGCTTTGTAAACACTGGGTCGGCACTTCTGTCTACGCCACGCGTGCATGATTACATTTTGCGTGAGGTCAAGCTAGTGCAAGACAAGCATTTGTGGTGAAAAAGTATAGAAATTAGTATTTTTCTTAAAAAGTAACCAAACATTTAGTTAGATAAGACTTATTTCTTATTTCTTGGCTGGAGTCGTGTAGAGCCCTTTGAAGCTGCATTGAAACTGCAGTTTGGACTTTCAACCCATTGGTTCCCATTGAAGTCCACTATATGGAGAAAAATCCTGGAATGTTTTCCTCAAAAACCTTAATTTCTTTTCGACTGAAGAAAGAAAGACATGAACATCTTGGATGACTTGGGGGTGTGTAAATTATCAAGAAATTTTCATTCTGAAAATCAACTTCTTCTTTAAGTACACCAAAAAATGTATATTCCAGCTGGTTCATAATGGCATCATGGGATATTGTTCAGCATCCTCTTTCAGGCTGGGATGAACACAGGCGTACCTCTATTGTATAAAGCACCATAAAAAAATAAAGGTGGTTTGACTTAAAGTTTTATAAAAATATGACGTATGATCTCTTTGGCTGACATGTATTATTAATATTATTTTCATCATAGTTTATGTGATGTGAAATCATTACAGAATAACTGAGTATCTCACCACCCCCTGCTGTCTCACCTGAATTAGAGGTCAAAGCAAAAGCTCAGATCTTAAGGATCAGAATATGCCATTCTGTTCCATTGTTACACTAGAAATAGATTTGTTTATTCATGTTTTTGTTTTAATGGCAAAATATCAGCTTTCATGTCTGCCTGACAAGCCAAGTGTGCCATTCTTTCATGATGACAGTCTTATTTCTAAAATAAGCTCTAGAGAGACTTCATAGATGGTGAGTACAGATTTAATGCACACCACTTGAGACTAGAGATTTGGAAATCAAATTCTGAATCATGGCCCAGTAACTCACCATTAGTTTGAAATCACATTTATAGAGGGAAGGCTCACCCCTGGGAATGAATGATCTGCCTTTGTCAGCCAGTATGATGATAAAAAGAGATGTATATCATGCCACCAGAGAACTCCATCAGCCGGAGGTAAGATGTTCTTGTCGCAGGAGTTTGGTGGGACAGAAACCTACAACTTTTAGTGCCAGAATGTTGTAATTGCAAGTTAGAAAGCCTCTGATGATGCATTTGGATCTCTTGCCCAGGCTGTCCAAATAAAACTTTCAACACTACATCAGAGGATTGCCCCGTGCTTGCATCAACACGCTCGCAGCCTCCAAAGTTCTGTTAGCTGTGCAGGGTGTTGGCGGCATGTTGCGGTCGGGCTGATTCACTCTCATTACGGCTATATGAGGTGAATTGAATCAACACAAACCTAATCTGTTCCATATGGCTTTGATGAGCGTTTATTGCTGGTTTGCTGCACATTCGCACTTCTCTCTTGACTTGGTAAATGATAAAACATTGCTGGCTAACACACTGAAGTACACTAAGGAGCCTGAAAGTTAGTGTGCCTTTTAAAAGCCAACACTCACTTGTCCTGTTCTACGGGATGCCTGTGGACATATATCTCATGAAATACTAGTGTTTTTGTTTGCTTTATTACTAGAAAAAATATTTTTTTACTTGCTCTTCATGCCCCCATCTCTCTGTACTCTACCTTTAAGTTTATACAAAATTATATTTGAAAAATGTAAAAAAATCAAAGAAATTTCCAGAAAATTTACTCAAAGGAGAAATTTACAACAGGGAATGGATGACAGGGGAAACAAATTAAATAAACTAAAAAATACATTCTAAAATAAAATATAGAGCAAAATAAAATGAAAGATAAACAATGTGAACTGGTGTCAGCGGAAATATAGAAACTCTGGGTTACTTGAGATAAAAGACATCTCATATTTTTTGAACATGGTCTGTGACTCTTCTTACACACATGCGATATGACAGCTTGGGCAGCCATACCTCATAAATGCCATGCTAAAATTAAATATTCATTTTGTTTAATTAAAATCTGAGCAGCAGTCCCTGTAAAAGTGAATTAATAGCACCAACTGCCTATGCTATTCAGCGTACTCTTATAATTATTGATATCATTCTTTATGATATGATTATTCTATACCCTCTTTTTTTTTCGGGTTTATTTCCATTGAGTAATTTTCGCTGAATGATTTATGGCCGAGCTGAACATTAGTGACAAGGCTCCCAGAAGTAAGACAGCGGATGCAATCCACAATCCTTTCATGCCTGCTCATTTCTTGCATCTGCCTACTTCACTGCCGGGTCTTGTGTAACTGGTTAGATGGCCTTCACCAACCCTGAGTTCAATTAGCAGAAAGAGTTATTTAATAAGCTTAAATAGCTCAAAGCATTATGTTCTTGCAATCAAGCTATAATGCACTATAGAGAATTTCTACTATATAAATATGCTGTGTATTGTTGCAAATTCTGTATGTAGAAGGACATTCAATGAGAGGAGCAAAATTAGAACCTGGAACAGGAAATACATGGAGCTGGAATATGTACATCTAACAACTGATCATGAAACGCAGGAAAACCAGGGCTTAAATATGCAAGAGATAACAAAGAAACAAGGGACACCTGGGGAGCACAATCAAGGGCAACCAATCGGGGGAAAAAAACAAACTACAAAATTACTAAAAACTGACACAGGAAACTCGTGCAACATAAAAGTACAAACGTAAGGCAAAATTAAGAAGAATGATAATGTTTGACAACATTACAAAGGACTTTTGTCTAACAGCAGCTCCAATAGTGTAAAAAGTGGTAAATTTATGATGCAATCGACCCAAGTTCGAATCCACCTTTTGCCAAACTCGTTCTTTTCCTTTTTCATGTAAAGTCAGAAAGGCATTGATTTTCAATAAAAATAAAGGAAATAATCAAAAAGGTGGAAAATAAAGTGCCTCACGGGTGTTTATTGTGTAAGGTTAGAGGTAGGTGTAGGGAGGGCTTTATGTCTACGTGTATCCATTTAATAATTTATTAACTATTTTATAATGTACTGCAATACTGAGGTGCAGAGATCTGCCACTATCTGCACTAAGTGCAAACAGTGGTGTGAAAAAGTGTTGACCTCCTTCCTGTTTTTTTTTTTTTTTTTTTTTTTTTTTTGCATGGTTGTCACACTTAAATGTTTCAGATCATCAAACAAATTTAAATATTAATCAAAGATAACACAAGTAAACTACATGCAGTTTTTGAATGAAGTTTTTTTTATTATGAAGGGAAAACAAAATCTAAACCCACATGGCCCTGTGTGCAAAAGTGTCTGCCCCCTATACTTAATAACTGGTTGGGCCACCCTTAGCAGCAACAACTGCAATCAAGCGTTTGCGATAACTTGCAATGAGTCTGTTACAGCGCTGTGCAGGAATTTTGGCCCACTCATCTTGGCAGAATTGTTGTAATTCAGCCACATTGGAGGGTTTTCGAGCATGAACCGTCTTTTTAAGGTCATGCCACAGCATCTCAATAGGATTCAGGTCAGGACTTTGACTAGGCCACTCCAAAGTCTTCATTTAGTTTTTCTTCAGCCATTCAGAGGTGGATTTGCTCGTGTGTTTTGGATCATTGTCCTGCTGCAGAACCCAAGTTCGCTTTAGCTTGAGGTCACGAACAGATGGCCGGACATTGTCCTTCAGGATTTTTTGGTAGACAGCAGAATTCATGATTCCATTTATCACAGCAAGTCTTCCAGGTCCAGGAGAAGCAAAACAGCCCCAGACATCACACTACCACCACCATATTTTACTGTTGGTATGATGTTCTTTTTCTGAAATGCTGTGTTACTTTTTACGCCAGATGTAATGGGACACACACCTTCCAAAAAGTTCAGCTTTTGTCTCGTTAGTCCACAGAGTATTTTCCCAAAAGTCTTGGATGTGTTCTGGCAAAACTGAGACGAGCCTTTATGTTCTTTTTGCTCAGCAGCGGTTTTCATCTTGGAACTCTGCCATGCAAGCCATTTTTGCCCAGTCTCTTTCTCATGGTGGAGTCATGAACACTGACCTTAACTGAGGCAAGAGAGGCCTGCAGTTCTTTAGATGTTGTTGTGGGGTCTTTTGTGACCTCTTGGATGAGTCGGCGCTGCACTCTTGGGGTAATTTTTGCCTGGCCGGCCACTCCTGGGAGTGTTCCATGTTTTCACCATTTGTGGATAATGGCTCTCACTGTGGTTTGCTGGAGTCCCAAAGCTTTAGAAATGGCTTTTTCACACCACTGTATTTACACCTGTTGCAAAGCAAATACTGCTATTTTTACAGTTTAAATAGAATCTATCTCAAAAAAATTCTGCTAGTTTCACTTAGTGTAAACAGCATCTATCGCTTACTGCAAATAGCCGCTGCAAGAATAAATGAAACTGCAAGATATCAATAATGTTTGGTATGTTTGTATCATCAAAGAAGAAGAATGTAGAGAGACTTGATTCATTCAAAAATATTGAGAATTTCCTTGCTTGAGTTGATTGAGCTAAACACCGGTAAACTGGTAAATATCTTTGCTTGTCACTTAATTAGCTCACTCGCATGCATCATATATGCATTTATGAGTTTAATCAGCTATAGTTACAATATAAACAATTTTGTTTCCATCTGCACAGATAATGAAGCGAATGAACAATGAATCTGTAGTAGGTTACGTGGAATTTAAGTTGTGAAGTCGCCCATAAAAACAATGCAATAAGTAGTCTGTAAAGCAGTGGTTAACATTTCAGTATACTGTACACTGTAAAAAAAATCATTGCTAATATTGAAAAATTCAAGGCAACACATTGCATTCAGATTTTTATGTTTTCCCAACGATTAGCAATGTAATTATCCCAATTACAATAACGTTGTTGTCTTTACTAATATTATTTAGTTCTGATAAGGGACAGCGCTTTAGCCATGTGATTACCCCAACTACAATAATGTTGTTGTCCTTACTAATATTATTTAGTTCTGTTGATGAACAGCACTTTAAATTCCTTGTTCTACCAATGAATATATGTTTGCTCAGTCAATAGTCTCGTTCACAGCACTAGAAAATGTTTTTATAGAAACATCATTATAGAAGACACCTGATGTTAATAAGCAGAATCACCAAAGGAGAAAACCAAAATTTTTAAGCAACCATTATGGTGGTCAATGTTTGCATTGGGTTCTAAAAGGGTTAAAAAAATATGGCTTCTTATAAATAAAAATGCTCCTGTGGCTCAATTTGCCCCAGGTTGACCCAAGTCAGTGGGTAAGATGAACATCTAGGTGATAACAGACCATCTGACTGAATCTGAATCTGCACTTTTTGGTATGTATCTCACGTCTTGCGAAAAAGTTCCCACGGGTACGTTTTCATCTTGAGATCAGGTAGGAAATGTTTTGCCATTTAACCCCTTAACCACCCCCCCCCCCCATCCCCCCCTAGGTATGAACGTGCATTATCCTAACTTCAATTGTTGTAATTCATGAACACTTTGGAATACAGATCTAAGGTTGGTACCTTTTTAAAGAAGACAACCAGCATATTGTTGCAGAAGTGGAATTTTCTCAAAAAAATAAAGTATCAACAAATTATAGAAGTTTAAATTTAACGTAAATAAAATGCACTGTTTTATATAAAATACATATTTTACATAACAGGTTTTATCCTAAATTTGATATCAAATTGAAGCATCACATCTAAATAAGTTATGTTCCAAATTTGAAGTTGATAGGAAAAAAAATGAAGGTTCCTGTGAAAGTTATACCACAAACAGCCACCGGGTGCCATCCAAATGCCATATATATTTTTTATGCATTTTTCTGCAAAATTTCTAAGTCAAAATTTTTCAGAAAATTTTCATTCTGTCACAAAATAACCACTAAATATGCAATCCTGAGACTCAGACCTTTCCAAAGAAATGTTTTTGTCAAGATTGTAAAAAGTTGTGATTCTAAAAGACCGTAATGCATTTTGTAATATGACACCGCTAAGGGGGAGGAGACCGCCAAACGAATTTAAAGTACCATTTCCATGGTAAGGCAATGTCCGATGCGATTCCAAAATGGTTTTCACAGGATGATTCTTGAGCTTCTAAGCTTTCAAGTGATATATAAATTATGATGGTTACTAAAACATTTGATAGAGAAAAAGGACAACGGAAAAAAGAGCGCCAAGCGTCCCACGGGTGGGACGGTGACAGTTAAGGTTAAACAGCCTTGCAAAAACTGGAGATTTTGAAATTGGTAGCTAATTTGCGACCCAAATAGAGGAAGACCAGCAGGGCACGTTAACACATTAGTACTGACCATCGTTCTTGTCAAACCACCGCTGATGATTAAAGAACACAAGCAAATGATTCGATAACATAAGTGTTACCATCCATAGATCTGCAGGCTTTAGAATGAAGATTTGCGGTATATTTGTATGCAAGGTCCAGCCTCACTTAGCTAAACAGAAGTGCAGATAAAGCCTAATGCAAGCGTCTAATTCTGCAGGTTTGAATTCATCCCAGACATCAGTCCTTTCTCCACACTGGGATGGCGGTAAGCCCAGATGCTTTGTGCACTTCAAAGACGCTAAGACCTGGCTTTCTGTCTATGCGTAAAACAAAGGAGCTTTACTACCTCTGCCTTTAAGCTTTTGAGGGGCACGGAAAAAAAAAACCTCAATATCACCTCTAAGAAATGATTCAGGAATAACACATTAAACAACAAAGACAAAAAACACTCCCAAAAGTGTTTCAAACTTCCTTCACTGCTCTTCTTAAAGTTCTTGAAAAGGCGGAACAAGTGTGAAGTTGAGCGAGAGAGAGTTGGGGTGGGAAACGGATGAGGCCTGTCTTATCGTCTGCCAGAGCAGCTTAGATTAGCGGGAGCAGGACATAGAATGAGGAGTGGGAGAAAAAGAAAAAAAAAATACAAAAACTGCTGGGCGGTATTAAAACAGACAGTTGCATTAGCCTACTAATAAGATGAGACAGTGCAATACTGCAGCAGGGAAAAAAGGTAGAAATCCCTTTTGTGCTTTCTTTGATTCTATCTTTTCTTATTTGCAGAAATAAGAAGCGCAGGCTTTTCATTTGAATTCTCTCACCAATATCCAATAGCAGGTAACTGATAACAGGGAGTTGGAGGAGAGCTTGTCATCGGTTTAACTAGCAGGATATTAATTATAGCTTTTTTGCATCAGCCACAGCCAGGGCAAATAATCTGGCCCTGAACTTTTGACTATTCCCACCAGACTTCTACGTTATCAGCACTGTGACGAACCGCCCACGGCAGTCCTGTCGGGCAAACGACCGCTGAATGTGTTCTGTCCGAGTGGGGTTTATGATTTATGAGGCTTGTGCGGGCTAATCACCGCAGGAGATGTAGAGGAGCATCAGCGTGAGAAACTCCTACACACTTGCGTTCGGCTCCACTGACTGCAGGATGTTGTGGTTCATAGGAAGCATGTCAAATTCCTTTCATCACGCCTGTCCTTTTCTCTCTCTATTTCGTTCTAACTTTCACTCCCTAGGAAGAACCCACCCTCTACTGATGGGGACTAAGACTTGTTTATGATTTTTTTCACAGTCGGTTTTATGTGAACACATTGGTCTTTCTAGTGAATTGTGGCCTTGGTGGGCCAAAGGGCCATTTTTGTAAGCAGCAGCATATTTCATTGTAATACTGTACGTGTTTGGCTAGTGCCTTGTTGTATGCTTTTGTGAAGGACTCTTATGAGAATAATCCAAAATTGAAAAGTCTGTTATATTTACTCCCCCTCATGTTGTTCCAAACATGTATGACTTACTTTCTTCTGAAAGAAAAAGTGGCTTTTTAAGGTTTGTATTTTATGGACAAAAATGGGGATGAGTAAATGATTCTCATTTATGTTTGAACTTTCCCTTTAAAATTTTATACTTTGACTCTTCATATACTTGTATCTATCGCTGGGTTTCCATCCAAAGTTGCAAAATTGGAATATCGCATAAAACATTTACGAATTAGCACTGTCAAAGAGAAAGAAAACTAGGAGAAGCCACTGAATATAATTATTTTCATATATAATAAATTACTTGTGCCTCAGAGAGAGCATACAAAACACAATAAATGTGGTCACTGCTTTCGGAGGCGGATGCCAGCTGTTTGGGAATGCAGTCTTGTAAGACAATTCTGGAAGGCATTTATACAGAAACACTTTGACGACAGACTTTGCTCAGGCGTTTCAGAATGACCATAACAACATTTCAGATGCTGTGCAATGAGATTGTTCTGCTGGCAAGTTCCATAGCACAGTCACATTAGTTTTTTGGTGCGCATAGAGGAATTTATTTACAAAATGCATTTCCATCTCCTATTATTCGCATTAAAGGGTTAGTTCACCCAAAAAATGAAAATTAGCCCATCATTTACTCACCCTCCATACATCCTAGGTGTATATGACTTCCTTCTTTCAGACAAATCCAATCAGAGTTTTATTAAACATTATCCTGGCATTTCTAAGCTTTTGATTTGCATAGGCAGGTGTTTCTCTTCAACAGTCCAAAACAAGTCTAATAAACTGCATCCATCCATTATAAAAAGTGCCTCACACAGCTCTGAGGGGTGAATAAAGGCCTCTTGTAGTGAATCGATGCATTTTTGTAAGAAAAATATCCATATTTGAAATGTAATAATCACTTTAATCTAGCTTGCGCCAACTAGTCGTAGACGGAAGCCCTTCCAGGCGGATTATGTAGGATGTTGCCGATGCGCATATGCTGGTGAGTCTCGCGCAAACCAACGTTTGTTTACAGGAGCAAAGGAAGCAAAGTCTCCTTACTTTAGCAAAGGGAAACCAGTCTCCTCTTGGCTTTTATCGAAATCCTCCAACATTTTTCTTTGCAAATCCTTGTTTTGTACATCTAATTCGTGACCGTTGTTTTTTGTTTTGTTTTGATCGCGTTCGTCACTTCTGAGCAGGGCATGTGCACCGTCACCACCATACGTCATCCGACCGAAACTGCTTCTGTGTACGACCAGTTGGTGCAAGCTAGATTAAAGTGATTATTACGTTTTAAATATGGATATTTTTCTTACAAAACTGCATAGATTCACTACAGGAGGCCTTTATTCACTTCCTGGAGTCATGTGAGGCACTTTTTATTATGGATGGATACACTTTATTGGACTTTTTTAGACTGATGAAGAGAAACACCCGCCCATGCAATTTTAAAGCTTAGGTAGATAATTTTTAGATAATTTTGAATATAACTCCGATTGGATTCGTTGGAAGGAAGGAAGTCATATACACCTAGTTATAATTAATACAAATTATAAGCTTTTCTAGGTATTATAGGTACAAATTAAATTAACAAAACAGTTGGAATCTGTGCTTAAAAATCTAAGTTCCAAATGGACATTCTGTAACTACAGATACATGTCTCCAAAGAAATCAATTTAAAATAATAATGATATTATTTGATCTAATATGAGCTCACATAAGTTGAAAAGCAGGGAGAACATTCAAGGAAACAGCAAATTATCTTTTTAACAAATTACAAAATGGTCCATATTACCAGATACAATTGACCCATTATTTGAGTTTCTGGAACACTGAGTGCAAGGCAGATAATTGCTTATTTCCTCTCTCTGAAAAAATGGGACTTTTTTATTTTTAAAAGAGCAGCCAGAAATGAGTGGTCATGCTCTTTATTAAATGTAATGAATGTACATCCACGTTTATTTGTATCAATGGCTTTATCAATGGAGACTGGTGCTTTTCAAAAGTGAAAAAGCAGGTGTCAGTTATCACTGGCAAAATGTACTTAGGTCTATTTATTTATTTAGTTACTTCTCAGTCTACTGCTAGCCAAATAAATTATTTGCATTAGACTCCTATTGACGAAAGTCAAAAGAGTATGAACGCTAAAGTAAATGTCACGCCAGACGACTAACTGCATCTCAGTCTCTGAGTGCTTTTAATTTCAAACGCTGTCAGTCATGTACATTCAATTATTGGCCATGAAATTACTCCCATTTGAGAGCCTGACCAATCATCATATAGAAAAGCTGAGCTTCCAGACAGTACATAAATGTATGAATGAAGACCCTGCAATCTATCAGATGCATTTTTCTTTTTTTTTTTCCTCAGCACTCATGATGCTTACACAGACTTCAAGTAGAGCACTCCTTTCTCTAAAATATAAAATGTACACTATAATATATTGCTTTATATTCTGAAACCTAAAAAAAAAATATCTATGTAAAACAATTCGGTAACACTTTACTTAAAGCCCTTATGTATAATGCATTATAAGAGTAGTTTTAATGCATTAATTATGCCTTGTGATGCAACTTATAATGCATTGTACAATCTCATGAATACATTTAACCACAGTTAATACATTATAACACTTATTAATGCATTGTTACATTATGCATTTTAAATTCGGTTATTATTATTTCCCACAAGATATAATGTGTTGAATAATTATGCATTATACATAAAGGCTTTAAGTAAAATGTTATCAACAATTCTCTAGTCTATATATATATATATATATATATATATATATATATATAATTTAAATCACTTGTACATTTAAATATTTCAGAGAAAGGTGTGATTTAGGTAGAGTAGAGTAGCATCAAGGAAAAAGGAAAAAGTGCTTGTGCCACTATATTTGTGCCGCTTGTTTTGATATATATATACTGTAATTCATAGACATTTTTTCAAATGGTTTTCATAGGTGTTTATTTAATATACAGATCACAAGTCACTGACAGATTTTGATTAGATCTTTGGGGAAGCTATGCTTCTCATGTATTGTATTAGAGAAATCATCACTGAACTAAATGTGCATACTGCTTGTTTCTTTTTCTAGTTGGTACATGTTTGATGTGTGTTTTCACTCATGTGAAGCACCTTAACATTCACAGGTTGCAGGAAGAAATGAGCCAGATTTCATGAATCACATGGGGCGAACGCACATTGCAGTAGAAGTGCTCGTAAGCTTTCGGCAAGTAGAGAAAGCCGGAACCGAAGAGATCTGAACCTTCAATTACTTCCCTCCTCAGGGGCTGCATGGGGATGGGGAAACAGGGGGATGAGAAGAGAGAAAAAAAAGAGAGACACAGAAGCAGTTGTATAATGATAAAGGGGAAAAGAAAGTAACTCTCCACAGACAGATTGCACAGGCTTCATTCGTACCCCTGCCGCGTGTGCTGCTCTGGTGGTGTGAGAGGAATCTTAACATGGGGAAATCACAATATTGAGGGACACTCTTTCTTGCCTCCTGCTTTTCCATTTTGCCTGTTTAAGTGCAACCCCGATGCTGTGGATGCTCTGCCTGCCTGCAGCTGCCATCATACCCTCCATTTTCTCAAAGTCTGTCACCCGGCTGAAGGCTTTTGGACAGACAGGGGAAATGGATAGTGGCTAAAGCTGTCACACACTAATAGTCCAGGCATGTTTCACTCATGTCACTTCTAAGCATCTAAGAGTCCTCTGATCTCCCTCTTCACAACCCAAATGTGTGCAATACCAAAAGACAGACACCTATAGAATGGTTTGTTTGGCACCTGGTTGTTATTGAAAGTAAATGAAATTACTTCATTATTACAATTGTGTAAATGCTTTAAGCAATGCTGATTGTTCATCAACAGAGCGGCTGATAAGTGGAGCATATTGAGGCAGAAATTACCCTCTCAACTATGTAAGTACTTCTGAGGAACCTTGTTTAATGAAACCTCCACTTTACATAACCAAATTATTAGCCTATGCAAGTGGACCTGTTTCGAAAGCACTCACGGTTCCAGTGCATACAGTAGGGGTGAGCGGGGCAAATATTTCTGGTTATTATTCTGGTTAAATATTTTTGGTTTAAATATTTCCACACATGCTAGCATAACCAAATTTACGGTGTTTACTAGTTGCCATAGCAACACTATGCAGAGAAAAAAGAGCGCAATAATTCAAAAGCCTTTTGAAGATATCGCTGAATATTTATTTTACCATAGTAAAAGTACATTTATGGCTGAAGTAAACTTTTCATTTCAGTTTTTAGTATTCATTTATAATTAGACAAATCTGCTATTATTTTAATCTCCAATTTGTTATTTATCAGTTTAGATGGTTTATTAATGCTTCGCAAACCAGCAGAAGACACTAACCTGTTTTAAACTCCAGTCGTGCAGATGGGGAACGATGTAACACTGTGTTACAATATGCCCCGCTGTTATTAAACTATGCTATTCTGTGACATTAGCGGTGCGGTTTACACGATTTACTTCTAAGGATTTTGATAAGATACCTCAAGAAACAGGTGAATAAAGGCTGACAATCAATGTTTAATGTTCAGAAGTTATTATTTCAAGTAAAGCATTTTGGCTGGTTTATGTGTGTGGTGTTCTATGAGAGCTGTGTGTGGAGGAGTGGAGTGTTCTTCTGAATGTCTAAATGTGTTTCATCTATCTGTTCACATTGTTTTGAACTAGTGTACAGCTGTGTGTTGCGATCAGGGCCTTTCAAAGCATTGTTGCGATGTGTCCATTGTCAAACTCCAAAATTTGATTATTTTTTTTTTTTTTTTAAACGTCATTACTTCATTTGAAACAGTTAACACATGTATTTTACTGACAAAATATTTTAGTTGGTTGTGTATATTTATTTCATTCGATCAGATAACATTTTAAGCTGTCATATGGTCGTGTTACAACGTGCCCCTCAGATGTTACAATGTACCCCACCTAGGGGGCATGTTGTCACGTTTCACTTCCTTTCTTTTGAGGTAAATAACGAAAAACGTATACACTGTAAATGTGAAACAAAGCGATATATTTGTACTAGACAAATGTGAAAATAATGTGGATAAATATTGTACTCTGAACCCCAAGTGGATTTACATAAACCGCGAAATTCAAAAAGTGTTAGGTTGTGCCCCGCTCTCCCCTACACGAGACCAGAGGCCAGTGAGTATATCAATCATCTTGGGGATTTAATCCAGCCAAATGACACCGTCAACAATAGAAACACTCAGAAATGCAGCAATCAATTCACAATTCTATGACTAAAGCAGCTGGGGGCCAGACAAAGACGTCACTGGTATCAGTGGGTGATGCACAATCTGCATTAGTATCCCTCAAGCTCTTAGAAAGATGTGGAAAGTGTACTTTAATATTGGTTTTCTGGTGCTAATGCAGAATATTACATTTGAAAATAACATATTTATACGTACAGGTCTGTGCAGCATAATGCATCTAGTTGAGAAATGCTTAAAACGCTGCCTCAGTAAATCACAGGTAAGATTTGAAAAGCCTAACTCAGAGCATTATTAGCACAGATTTATAAGTAAACAAACTCAAATATGGTCAAGGTATGCATCTCTGAAATGGTAACCACAAAACTTTTGGATGTTATCTATCATATATTCGGTTGTGTGAGAAAGTATTTGAGTTTTCTGTAATCAAATGAAACTTGGACAAGAAAACTAAAAACATAGTGTTTTAAAATTATTGTTTCATTTGTTGTTGTTGCAGTTGGTAATTTGATATAAGAGACTAGCACAGCTTGATCCATCCTGTTGAGTGTAAATTGCACATATATTGAAACTTTCCATCAGAGAGATGTAATCAGCACAAAGAGTCTATAGGCACATAATGCCACAATCCAGGGGTGTCCAATCCTTCTCCTGGAGGACTAATGTCTTTCAGAATTTCTAGTAATCGTGAAGACTTTGCTAGTTTAGGTGTATTTAATTGGGATTGCAGCTAAACTCTGTGGGATAGTGGCCCTCCAGGAGCAGGATTAGAAACCCTTGCCACAATCAAAACCAAAAAAGCAGAGAGAGAAAAAAAGGATCTTTCTGGAAATGGTTAGAAAGCCATTTTCTATGGTTCCTGGACTCAATCAAACCACAGTGCAGGCCAATACCCTCAAATGGAGCAGGAAATTCTTCCAAAATACAAATTCAGATCTAAATCGGAAAGACAAAAATCAAAGTTTTGACTTAAATTAAATATTTAAGAAGGAATTTATATGTCAAACATAGGAAGTCTTCTAACTATTTTATTTTTAATTGTTTCTCCAAAACATTCTCACTCTGTGCTGTGCAGGGTCCTCCATTGTCTTAAATAAGTAACATTTAAAGTCAACTAAGCATAGGGAATTTTATTGTCATAATTAAATTATATATTGGGTAATAATTTTGCCATTATTGCATATATTTTGGGGTGTGATTTTTCATTGTAAACAATGGTTTTATTTACATTACACTATTTACACATTTTTATATAATATAAAACACAGGATAAACAGGCAGATATAACTACAGACTGAATCAAATGGAATTTATTAAAGAAGTATTAATATTCCAAGTCTTACAAGGCAAAACAATTGATTTGTGAGAGCAATATCACAAAATCTATCTGCCGTAATGCTCAAAATTTATGATAAAAAACAGCAGCTGTAGCTGCTAGATTTGTACCATAAAAAATACGGTAGCAACATTTTAAGTTTTACGGTTGTAACTTAAATTTACAGCTAAATAACGTAATTTCATTAACTGATATAATGTTAATATACCAAACTATTGAAGTACTGACATCTGTTTTGTACCTTTGTAATGAAAATAAGCAACAAAAGCAGGTGGTGATGAGAGTCACATGATGAACCAAAGCTTCACACAAGCAGCTTTTAAATATTAACATATAGAAGGTGCACAGTGTCATTCAAACAAACACTAAACACCGTCATGGTAACACAGATGAAACTGAAATAATGCAATAAACATTACATGTAACATACAACCCTAATGTACAAAACTGATCAGAAAAAAAATAAGTAGAAACATAGTTATTTAAAAATTTGAAATGTAATGCAGGGAATTCTCAGAATGTCAATTTACGGTTATTCACTGTAAATTATACATTCTTTTTTTATTTTCAAAAACGGTATACTACTGTAAAATTACATGTAATTTCCAATACCGTTTTTCACCGTATATAGTTATTATTTTTAGCATTTTTACAGTCTTTTACCGTTAAATGTACAGAATTTTTTTACAGTGTAGGGATAGGGTTAGGTGCTGCAAAATATCTATGAAGTATTTGGGTTTTTTTTTTCTATTTTTACAAATGTATGTGTAACCCCTCACACCCAGCTCCTACCGCACCTGCTCCGAGCGGGTCTCGAACCCAGGTCTCCGGCACGGGAGGCGGACACTAACAAGGAGGCTAAAGGCTGCAACCTCTATCGTCAGTCGCTAGTGCGTCTCTTGAGATCGGGGAGTGAGGTTTACCTGCACAGTACCTATTGGCTGGCCTCCGTTACATATGTAAATCATGAAATGCAAAGCAAACAACTGAAAGCAACAGTGTCCTGTAGGTTGAAAAGTGATGCTAAAGGGGTATGGAAAGCTATGGAGGTCAAAACATGTGAATTGTAACACAAATTGCATTGTTCGTGTGCAATGATATGTGTTGTTTAAAATCGCTGCATAATCAAGAAGTAAAAACGAGTATACTACATGTAAACCACGCATCCTCAAAGTGTTGTTTACATGTTCAAATATGCACGTTTTTGACCTTCATAAAGGGGTACCCTGAGTATCAAAAAATAATGCTAAGAGGTCCTGACCAAGCATCAATATGCGACGAGTTGGGAGTGAGAATGTGTTGGTTTTTCAATTTATGTTATCTAAAAGTAGCTTTACAGAAAATCATGCCTTGATGTATTTTTTTTTTTTTAAATCACAAAATGCTGCATGTGTGGAAATCCATTTTGTTCTGCAAATATCCAATTGCTATAAAAGAGAAATATATAAATAGGGAGCAAATACTTATTTTCACGCCACTGTATATATCCTATAGTTGGTGCTTCCAAAAAGAATGAAGGAAATATCCAAGCCATTACCTCAGCTGAGGATGATTTTATCTTATTCTATGCTTTATTATTGTTATTATTATTATCATCATTTGCCCAAACCACACAATTTAAATGTTAACTGCCTCATGAGCAAGTGAGTGCCTCTAATGCATAATTTCTTCAGTGTACCAATGAAGGGAAATCACATGACCATGTCTGAAATGTTCTAGAGAGGCGAATTAACGGCCCTTTCTAAATGCAATTGTTTATCTGGCTGTTTATTGCAATGATAAAAGCTGAAATAAGACTGCTGCATGGAGAGTAGACCCATTAACTGTTACTCACTCTCACTCTTACATTATCTCTTCTAAGTGCTTGTTCCAGCTCTACTGAGGGCCTTTGAAGCAGATAGAGATCATAATGTTTATTAAAAATTTGGCGGACAAAAGACTGAACAGAAATGGACTGGCGAGAAGCAAGGGGAGATCAACAATTTGAGACCACTGCCTTTGTCACAGATCTATCATATATATATATATATATATATATATATATATATATATATATATATATATATAAACCACCTTAAGTGGTTTAAACTACTATGGTGAACTGTCCATTTTGACATGTTTACTGCTGCACACAGCATACTGAGCATATTTGACAGGACGTGGCTCCATGAGACAATGAAATGAAACATGTCAATAAGATGAAAATATGCATTTATAGGCCTGGAAAAATACCTTGGGCCAGAAACACAATTATTCAGACTTATAACATTCTAATCCAGACTAGAGTCAAACTTGCTTTACTCATCAGCTGTCGTGTCTCAACATTTACTGAGATTTCAAGGAGTCATTTCTCACGCTTTAGATCTAACACCATTAGGAGCTTCATGGGTATTTTGCCTCCTAATTTCTGATCCCCAAGATGCTGTGAGAACTTTTGAATTTTACCTTGAGATAAGAGGAAGCTTAAAATTTGTCCCTGAAGGCAAAAGAATTTAGGAGAGTCTTTGCCTCTATTTTTCTTCTGTAAAAACTTCAGATGCAGCCAATTACTTACATCGGCGTGCAAGCCACACCCTCAGTAAAGCACATAGAGGTGAATACTGATTTCAGTCTTATCATCAACATTACTATTCACCTCCATAATGTGATAATGTGTGGGCTTGTTTGTAATGCATTGAAAGTTTAAAAGGAAGCAAGGTTGTGCGCCAATCAGAACTAAAGTGAGAATGGCTGTTAAAGCAACTGCATGTAGTTTTGTGTATTTTTGTGACTTTAGAGCCTCCTGCGGTTATAGGGGAAAAATAATTTGATTCCCTGCTGATTTTGTACAACAGTGAAAGACAGAATAACAACAAAAAAGTCCAGAAAAACATTTTTAAAAAGTTATTAAAAAAAAGTTATAAATTGACAGTTGGAACCAACTGTTGTCACCTTCTCAACAAGCTTGTAGCCCATTCCAGCATTGTGTAGGTCTACAATTTTGTCCCATTCACAAGTGGAGGAAACAAAAAACTGTCAATCTCCCTTGGTCTGGGGCTCCATGCAAGATCCCACCTCGTGGAGTATCAATGATCATGAGAACGGTGAGGAATCAGCCCAGAACTACACGGGAGGATCTTGTCAATGATCTCAAGGCAGCAGGGATCATAGTCACCAAGAACACAATTGGTAACACACTACGCCGTGAAGGACTGAAATCCTACAGCGTCCGCAAGGTCCTCCTCCTCAAGAAAGCACATATACAGGCCCATCTGAAGTTTGCCAATGAACATCTGAATAATTTAGAGGAGAACTGGGTGCAAGCGTTGTGGTCAGATGAGACCAAAATCGAGCTTGTTGGCGTCAACTTAACTCGCTGTATTTCGAGGAGGAGGAATGCTGCCTATGACCCTGAGAACACCATCCCCACCGTCAAAAATGAAGGTGGAATCATGCTTTGGGGGTGTTTTTCTGCTTAGGGGACAGAATAACTACACCGCATCAAAAGGGACAATGGACGGGGCCATGTACTGTCAAACCTTGGGTGAGAACCTCTTTCCCTTAGCCAGGGCATTGAAAATGGGTCATGGATGGGTATTCCAGCATGGCAATGACCAAAAACACCACGGCCAAGGCAACAAAGGAGTGGCTTATGAAGAAGTACATTAAGGTCCTGGAGTGTCCTAGCCAGTCTCCAGATCTGAATCCTATAGATAATCTGTGGAGGGAGCTGAAGGTTCAAATTGCCAAACGTCAGCCTCGAAACAGTAACTTGTAGAGGATCTGCAAAGAGGAATGGGACAAAATCCCTCATGAGATGGCCATCTACAAGAAATGTCTGAATTCTGTGATGCCAACAAGGGTTTTGCCACCAAGTACTAAGTCATGTTTTGCAAAGGGGTCAAATACTTATTTCACTCATTACAATACAAACCAATTTATAACTTTTTGCAATTTGTTGTTGTTGTTCTGTCTCCTACTGTTCAAATAAACCTACCATTAAAATTATAGACTGATCATTTCTTTGTCAGTGGGCAAATGTACAAAATCAGCAGGGGATCAAACAATTTTTACCTCACTGTATGAGTGAAATTCACTGTTAAAAAAATTGTATTGTTGCACTGATTGCGTCATCAGGTTCTGTGCTCCTAATGGTTCTTGATTTGATTCTTGTGATAGCAGACGCCACACTGTGGGGCTGTGCCTCATCTTCTGACATTTCATCAGAGGTAAAAATTTGATCTCAGTGGTCATTATTCGGCTGTCTCAAACATGTCATCGAACTAGTGATCAAAGACTACAGATTTTGGCCTAGGATCAGAGGAATCTTTTAGGATTTGCAAACTTTTGGCAATTTGTGGTATACAGAAAACTTACATAGTTGCTTTAAACTCTAAATGTCTTGTTTTTAAATTGAGCTAGCAAAAATAAACAAATTGCAAGTCAAAGAATTTCATATGACTGTCATTTTTTAACTAGAAAAGCAAAAAAGCCTCATAAGTTCTGAAAAAGCTTTACAGCCTTGAAGTTTGATAGGTGGATGGATAGAAGCCTTGAAGTTTAAAAGATGGATGGATGGATAGATGGATGGACTGATGGATGAAATGAGTGATTGATTGAAAGGGAGCCAATTCTTCAATTCTGAAACTTGCACAACCCCGCTGGCAAACATTGACTTCTATCACTCAGTAAAAGAAATGAAAACTCTAATACGTTCAATTTGTCTGAGACATTTGACAAACTGCTAAAATGTGTTGGCTACTTTTTGTTTGCTGAGCTGTGAAAGCGTATAAAAGCTAAAAATCGCATCGTTAATACTTCAAGGTCGAGCATGACTTGAAAAGGTCTCTGCGTGTGTTCAAAAAATAGACTGTTCTTTGTTGAACGTGCTGTGTGTGATCCTGCTGAATGCCGTTGTTAGCAAACTGTGCCTTGGACGAAAGTTTAGGTAATTTATTGTCATGTCAATGTCCCAGAATTTCTAAGTTTAGAACAAACTAAACGGACCTCAGGGCTTCCTGCTGAGTCATGTCTTATATTGTTGTCTGAGCAGAGTCAAGACAAGGTTGACATTTTAAAACCTACCCGAACTTCTTTTCTGAAAGGCTACACTGAAGCCCACAAAGTTTTTAGAAAAGTTCTCCACAGACAAATCTAGCTGTGAGAGAACAATCAAAGATGCCCGAGCCTGTCACAATTCCACTGACCGAACGCCAGTGAGTTGTTTTGAAAATCCGACAGTGTGAGGAAGCCACAGGGTAGGTTGCAGTGGCACTGTGATGTGTTGTCGCAGAAACCTTGTTCTAGCTGCCGCCGAGGAATGTATGTGTGGCTATCGGCAGTAAGAGGAATTATAAAATGAAGTAGGAAATGTGGAGTGATGGAAAGACCTGAATATGGTACAAAGACAGAGGGTAGGACAAAATGGTCATGTTCAAAAAATGTGCAACTGCAAGGCCGATAATGTAATGTATAATGTAAATAATAAAAGGTGAGCCATGACAAACCTAACTGAGGGAATGACAGGTTTGTGACTACGGTCCCATATGAAAAAACATAAAAATAAATCTATACAGGTACAGTACATGCCAAATTTTCAATTGTCAGATTGAGTTGTCAAAGAGTCAGTTGGTAGTAAATTGCTATAATATTGAAAGCAGAAAAAGGTTCAAAACTGATTTGTTTATAAATGCTTCAATTTCACAAATTAAAAAGAATTCATGCCAATATTGTCCAAAACCCCACTTTTCTAGGGCGTTTCCAAACTTTTGGAGGGCAGTGTACCTTTGAATGTTCATTCATGTTTATTTCATGTTGAAACTGATATTAAAGCGAGATGATCAGTTAATTTGCTGCATCTGTTGAACTAGAGTGCCACAGCGATCTGTCGCTCCACATTAAACCACCAAAATGGCATTTATTGTTTGAATATTTTAATACAATAGACAGAATTTAAAATTCGAGACTTTTTTATATTAAACGTAACAAAGTACAAAGCTGGGGAAAAAATGGAAAACAAGTATTTTTAGATTGGCCAAAAAATTAAACCTATCGAAAAATTGTATGTATGTTTATTCATTTACCAGATGCTTGTGTCCAAAGCAACTTACAAATGAGGACAATTTATTCCTCATAAATTGTTAATATTTTGGCCTTTTTCTCATATATATTTATGACTGTCACAAACGGGACGACCAAGAGTGAGGATCCAAATGCAAGGCTTTATTAAGCAGATCGTAGTCAGACAGACAGGGTCGAAAACACCAGCAAACATGAACAGTGAAGACAATCCAATAGCGTAATCCAATAAACAAGCGTAGGTCAAAATCCAGGTGGGCAGTCCAAATGAAACAATGAAATGAAAACAAGAAACTAGAAAACTAAGACTAAGACTGGGAAAACAAAAACAGAACTATGATTAGGGAACAACAAGGAGACTAGGAAACCTGGGAGCAATGGAAAACGCTTGGTAGAGTCCGCTGGAGCAAAACAATACTTCGCGATGTGTGTGTGTGATGAGCTGGCTTTTATGTCTGATAAACAGGAAGTAACCATAGAGGCAGCAGAGGGAGCAGCAACAGTCAGTGGGGGTAAGGGCTCCCTCTGCTGGCCTGGCGTGACATAGCCCCCCACCAAGGAGCGGCTTCCAGACGCTCCAAAAAACAACAGGAGGAAACAGTCCAGGGGAGCGGTGGGGGGGCCAGGAGACTGAGGCAGAACAGGTTGGGCAAAGGCCCTCCAGAGCAGGGCAGAAGATTCAGGAGCCCTCCAGGGCAGGGCTGGAGGCAGAGCAGTCCTTTGAGGTGGAGCAAGAGTCTTAGGAGCCCTCCAGGGCGGAGCAGGAGGCTTAGCGACCCTCCGGGGCAGAGCAGGAAGCGTAGAAGCCCTCCAGGGCGGAGCCGAAGGCGGAGCAAGGGGTTTAGGAACCCTCCAGGGCGGAGCAGGAGGCGGAGCGGCCCTCCAGGGCAGAGCAGGAGGCGCAGGAGCCCTCCAGGGCGGAGCAGGAGGCGCAGGAACCCTCCAGGGCGGAGCAGAAGGCGCAGGAGCCCTCCAGGGCGGAGCAGGAGGCACAGGAGCCCTCCAGGGCGAATCAGGAGGCGCAGGAGCCCTCCAGGGCGGAACAGGAGGCGCAGGAGCCCTCCAGGGCAGAACAGGAGGCGCAGGGGCCCTCCAGGGCGGAACAGGAGGCGTAGAAGCCCTCCAGGGCGGAACAGGAGGCCGCATTATGGACTGGGACCTGGGGAGAACAGAGATAGAGGAGGCAGACAGAGCAAGGAGAGAAGTAGAGAGTTCATGGGAGAACGTGGCCTCCATAGCCGTGACCAGGCAGACGAGAACTTCAGGAACGACTTTCGTGGCAGTTCCTGGGCAGACAGAGACTTCTGGAACGGCCCCAGACGCCAAGACAGAGATGACAGGGAACCTAGGCGGTGCAGGCAGAGCAGGGAGTCTTGGCGGGGCAGACAGAGCAAGGAACTTTGGCGGAGCAGGCAGGGCAGGGAATTTTGGCGGAGCAGACAGAGCAAGGAGTCTTGGCGGAACAGGCAGAGCAAGGAACCTTGGCGGAGCAGGTAGAGCAAGGAGTCCTGGCGGAGCAGATATAGCAGGGAACCCTGGCGGTGCTGGCAGAGCAGGGAGCACTGGCGGTGCTGGCAGAGCAGGGAGCCTTGGCTGAGCGGGCAGAGCGTGAAGCCTTGGCGGAGCGGGCAGAGCGTGAAGCCTTGGCGGAGCGGGCAGAGCGTGAAGCCTTGGCGGAGCGGGCAGAGCGTGAAGCCTTGGCGGAGCGGGCAGAGCGTGAAGCCTTGGCGGAGCGGGCAGGGCGTGAAGCCTTGGCGGAGCGGGCAGAGCGTGAAGCCTTGGCGGAGCGGGCAGAGCGTGAAGTTCCGCTATGTACGCCACCTCCGAAAGAGGTATAGGCGCAGCGGACATGCCTGTAGATGAGGTCTCCAGAACAAACTTGTGGGCAGACTCATGGGCCGAAGAGGCAACTGGGGCGCAGTGTGCAGCCCACACACTCAAAATGGCGATAGCCATAACAGGTAACACAGTTGGCAGAGGAATGCCCTCCGGGTCATTGGGCGTGGGGCTTGGGAGCGTTGGCTCTGTGTGACTTGGGAGCGTTGGTTCTGCATGGCTTGGCAGCGTTGGCTCTGCATGGCTTGGGAGCGTTGGCTCTGCATGGCTTGGGAGCGTTGGCTCTGTATGGCTTGGGAGCGTTGGCTCTGCATGGCTTGGGAGCGTTGGCTCTGCATGGCTTGGGAGTGAAGGCTCTGGATGCACAGGGGAGATGTGACTTGGCAGTGAAGAAGTAGCTATGACCTGACTCGTCATGACAAGAGCAGCAGTGACTTGATTTGGCGTGAGAGGGACAGCTGTGGCTTGGCTTGGCTCGGAGGGAACAGCTGCTTGACTTGGCTCTGAAGGAGCGACTGCTGCGACATGACTTGGCCTGACAGGAACAGCAGCTGTATCTTGACTTGTCCTGGCAGGAACAGTGACTGTGACGTGACTTGACTCGGCAGGGACAGCAGCTGTAACTTGACTTGACTTGGTAGGAACGGCAGCTGGTGCAGGTTCGAGAGAAGCAGATATGACGTTCACAGGCAATGGCTTGGTTGACGTGGCGTGAGCAGACGCTGGCTTGGTTGACGTGGCGCTAGCAGACGCTGGCTTGGCTGATGTGGGGTGAGCAGACGTTGGCTTGGCTGACGCTGATAGTAAGGGATCAACTGAACGAGCTGACAGCAGTGGTGGGTCCTCCAAGCTTGATATTAGTCTCTGATAAGTCCTGGAAGGGTGAGAGTCTGATGCTGTAGCCACCATGTTGATAGCAGACTCAGGTATGGCGGCCATTTTGTGTGCAAGCTTGGGAGTGGCGGTCCTCCTGGGTGCAGGTTCTGGCATGGCGACCATCCTTGTGGCAGGCTCTGGCGTGGCGGCCATCTTTGCAGCGGGCTCTGGCGTGGCGGCCATCTTTGCAGCGGGCTCTGGCGTGGCGGCCATCTTTGCAGCAGGCTCTGGCGTGGCGGCCATCTTTGCAGCAGGCTCTGGCGTGGCGGCCATCTTACGGGAGGACTTGGGCGTGGCAGCCATCTTGGGCAGTGGTTCTGGAGGTACAGACATCTTGTGAGAAGACTTGGGCGTGACGGTAGCCATCTTGAGTGCAGACCCTGGAGTGGCGGCAGCCATCTTGTTAGCAGGCTCAGGAAAGGCGGCCATCTTGTGAGCAGGATCTGGAAGAGCGGCCATTTTGTGAACAGGATCTGGAAGGGCGGCCATTTTGGGTGCCGACTCAGGAAAGGCGGCCATCTTGTGAACAGGCTTGGGGGTGGCAGCCATCTTGTGAACAGGCTTGGGGATGGCGGCCATCTTGTGATCGGGCCTTGGGGTGGCAGCCATCTTGCGATCGGGCCTTGGGGTGGCAGTCATCTTGCGAGAGGAGTCAGACGTGGTAGATTTCTTGTGAGCTGGGTCCAATTGGGTGACCATCTTGAATGCGGACTCAGGAAGAATAGTCATTCCGAAAGCAGATTCTGGAAAGGCAGCCATCTTGTGAAGGGGCTCTTGAAGGGCGGCCATCTTGTGAACTGGCTCTGGAGGGACAGCTGTCTTTTGAACAGGCTTTGAAATGGCGGCCATCTTGTGAACGGGCTTTGGGATGGCAGCCATCTTGTGCTGTAGCTCTAGGCTGGCAGACATCTTGTGCTGAGACTCTGGGCTAGCAGACATCTTGTGCTGAGGCTCGGGGCTAGCAGACATCTTGTGCTGTGGCTCAGGGTTAGCAGACATCTTGTGCTGAGGCTCTAGGCTGGCAGACATTTTGTGCTGTGACCTTTTGAGTATACCCACAGTGAATGGAGAGCCACAAAACGATAACACAAAGTCAATGAATTGTGCGAGGGTCCAACTCGGGTCCTCATCGGGTAAACTCAGGCTGATATCAGTGTCCAACCCGCTCCAGAAACATTCCTTTAACATCGATTCGTTACAAGGTGCCAGGTGACTGTACGTAAGAAATTCCTCAACATAACATTCGATGGGACGGTCATCTTGAAAAATGGAACAGAGTGAACTTACGGGGTCTGCTGAGCTCATTCTTGGAGGGTACTTCTGCTGGTGGGTAAAGCCGCTGGATCCGGGTGTGGCGAAGTATTCTGTCACAAACGGGACGACCAAGAGTGAGGATCCAAATGCAAGGCTTTATTAAGCAGATCGTAGTCAGACAGACAGGGTCGAAAACACCAGCAAACATGAACAGTGAAGACAATCCAATAGCGTAATCCAATAAACAAGCGTAGGTCAAAATCCAGGTGGGCAGTCCAAATGAAACAATGAAATGAAAACAAGAAACTAGAAAACTAAGACTAAGACTGGGAAAACAAAAACAGAACTATGATTAGGGAACAACAAGGAGACTAGGAAACCTGGGAGCAATGGAAAACGCTTGGTAGAGTCCGCTGGAGCAAAACAATACTTCGCGATGTGTGTGTGTGATGAGCTGGCTTTTATGTCTGATAAACAGGAAGTAACCATAGAGGCAGCAGAGGGAGCAGCAACAGTCAGTGGGGGTAAGGGCTCCCTCTGCTGGCCTGGCGTGACAATGACAATATAGTTAAAAATTTATTTGAAATACTTTCGCTATATGGGTGGCAGAAAAGAATCAGCTTTGCAGAACGTTGTGTACATACGTGAACTACTTACTAAATATGTTGGAACTCGATTAAAGGATCTTTAAAGATTTGATGATATACAGAGAGTCATTTAAAATCTTACGTTATTGTTGTGTAATGTCAATTTAACGGGCCAAAAGCACCCCTTGAGGAAAAACTGATTTATTTTTTGTTCCTATAAAGTGTATGACAATCAAAAAATATATTTCTTTTTTATTGAAAATTGCAGGAGCAACACAATTGAGAGAAAATAAATTCTTAAGGATGTTTGTTTTGAACACTTTGTACATCTCTTCCAATTCATAGCCCCTGACTTGTGCAAAAGATTTCTTTGCTGTGAAGGCATTCGGCTTTTTCCTTCTCTTCCAAGCTAGCATTTATTAGGGTGTCCTTTTATTTTGGGAGAAAATCAAATCAAAGGAGTCTTTTACCGCATTAGGGCCTTCAGCTCTGTCACCCCTATTATGTATATGATAATAAAATTAATAGGCCTGAAGGGACAAACAATAACTCTTTAGAAAACTTCAAGTCACCAAAACCACTAAAACACAGTAGGAAATAAGGAGAAAGAAGATAAATGTAGAAAAAGAGAATAAAAGACATAGAGGGAAAGAAGGAGACAAATGGTAAGCGTACTTGGGAAGCCCATAGGAAGAAAGGTTAAACCAGATTCTCTGCAGTTCATCACTCGAGGGACGATGTCAAGATTCCTCTGTCGACCAGTTCTTTCTCTCTCTCTTAGGTTTTGCAGTCATTTCACCCAAGACATCTTCACAATGTTAGATCTTAGGGGCTGGATAGCCCTTCCCGAGCATACCCAGAGAGAATTGTCCAGAGTAAACACAACACACACAGAGAGCAAATGACGGAGACATTACAAGCATGACAACAACTCTGGGGGTCTTGGCAGAAACAACACTGCTTCAAACAAGACCTGTAGTTAAGCAACGGGGGTCTACAAAGCCCTCCTCATAGCAATGATGGGAAACAGCAGGCAGATTATACATCAAGCTTAAACTGTGACCCTTGGTTGCTTTGCAGTTTTAATCTTGGCATTAATAATTATAGGTGGCTGAACAGTACACATGTATACACATTATTTTGCATGTTATATTTTTGACAGACTTTAATCGTTGGGATATTCAAATGATGTGGATTTGAAAACAGATAGATCATAAGGTAATAATTATTTTTTTTCTTAACTGGCAAGTATTTAGTGAAGTGATTGATGCCATGAGTGCGTAATAATGATGTTTTTAGTTATAATATTTAAAATGACAGCCAGCCTAAGTTTTTGACAGACGTGATAACATGCATGAGGTGTGAGCTGTTTGATTTTGGGGTAATTATAAAACATGCTGGAGACATTTGAAAGGCTTTTTGCATAGTTCATTATGAGCAAATTTTATTCAAAATAAATTGAATGTTATTCAGAGACTGACATGTTTGGCTTGTCAAAAATGCTTCATTTAGCTGTCGCGAATTCGTTGACTTTTTTTATTTTGTTTTATTTTATTTTTAAGAAAAGGAGTGCACAAAGTTGTGTTTAATTTCTCTCATTACTTTTTTTTTTTAATCTATGAAAATGCAGATCCTGTATACTGTATAGTCAAAATCTGCTAAGGTGCAAAAATGTAACAATAAAAAATGACTTTCCACTATTATTTACAACAGAAATTCCAAAATAATACCTCAAGGCAGTAACAATTTCAACATTATATTTTATTTGTGAACTTATGCTCAACTATTTTTTATAGTTAATTTTTAACTATTTTTGAATCATTCCGATCATCAGTCATCAAAATTTAAATATTGGTCACAGACAGAGATATTTTCTTTAAATTTCTCCAAGCTGATTACTCATTAAAAACTCCCACATGTTTTCATGCCATTTTAAGTCTTATTTTGATGTAATAAAGTGGTTATATCTAAGTGTGCCAGTTGTTTACTTATTTTTTTTTAAATTAGTCTTCCTATTAACACTATTATACCAACCCAGGCATATTGGAAATACATGCCTCTACTTACATTTCTGCAACACCGTAATTACGTACCTTACTGCACGTTTCGCGGCAGTTTCAAAGTGAAATGTCCACAGAGTGGCGCTAAAACACACGTTTAATACGTGACCGTGGCACGTTTTTATCACGTTAGTACATGCATGTATTGCTGCGTTTTTATTACACTGCTTGAGGTACGTACTGCATCTGTAAATGGATAAACCACATATTTTAATAAAGTGCAACTGTTTATAAAGCACAACCCTCAGATAGAACAGCTGACAAAAAGAGGTCAAATGTAGCCTATGAGTATAATGGAGCTTAAAATTAATACCGCAACTCATATATTTTGGTAAATAAACCAAATTATTAACAAACAAACCAAATAGAACAATGCTGTTTCAATTCAGAATTGAAATATCCGTGGAGTGTCACTAAAGGTTAATACTCTGTCATGTTGGAAATATCCTTTACACCAAACCCAATCCTAAACCTACCCGATAGCGTTAACAAATGCAAAAGTGATATAAAAGTGCATTTGTTGATGAATTTGTGCTATTTTAACTTTCTTATGCAGATTTCAGCTGTTTTGTCGAACCATAGTTTCACAGAGTTCTTACCGGAGCTCTTCATTATTCAAGTGCAATGCAGTATCGCATGAGCTACAGAGCAAAGCTACTAAATAAAAAAATAAAAAATAAAAAAAACGCATTTGAAGCTGTATATGTGACGACAACATTCAAAAGTATCAGTTTTCAAATCGTGCAGGATTTTACAATTGTTTTGAAGCTATAATATAATATTCTATAAGCAATTGCGTGAAAATAATCCTTTATTAATCAAAACTCTGTGTAAGAATAAAGGTTGTCAGAGTTTTACTGGCTCTAGTGTTCATTTCAACTGGAAACTGCATTGATTCGTACATATAGATACATTTTTTCAGTTTTGCAGAAATGTATATAGAGGCACATATTTCCAATAAGCCTATACTGTAAAAAAAAGATTCCGGAAAATTTACGTTAAAAAACGGCAGCTGTGGTTGCCAAAATTTTACTGTAAAAAATATGGTAGCAACATTTTAAGTTTTTGACTTAAATTTACATTTAAATGCCATAATTTCATTAACTTATGTAATGTTAATGTACCAACCTACTGAAGTACTGAAATCTGTTTTGTACATTTTTAATACATTGATAAAAGCAGGTAGTAATGAAAAAGTCACATGATGAACCAAAGCCAATCACAAGCAGCTTTTAAATATTAAATAATATAGAAGGTGCACAGTGTCATTTACACAAACTCTAAACACCATCATGGTAACACACACAAAACTGAAATAATGCAATAAACATTAATTTAACAACATTAGATGTAGCATACAACCCTAATGTACAAAATGGATAAGAAAACACTTAGAAGAAACAGTTATTTCAACAAAAAAAAAAAAAAAACATAAAATAAAAAAAATCTAACGCAGGGAATTTTGGGAATGTGTAAATTTTTACTTTTTCCACTTTCAAAAACAGTATACCGTAAAATTAAATTGTTTCACTGTATACAGTAGGGGAACTTACCGTTAACCATTTAGCAGGTTTTTACTGTAGCATTTTTAGTCTTTTACTGTTAAATTCACAGTCATTTTTGGGTCTATATTGCATTATATTGTTCATTCAGACTGATTTGTGAATGCGGAACACGGACAAACACGAGATTTTTCACATGAACCAATCCCAGCAGAACATAAGTCATATCCAATCATATTATGATGAAACCATTGCCTCTCGCGTGAGTTTTCCCCATTTATACTCAATTACCACGCTTTAGGGGGTCTGTTAAAACTCAATGGGCTCAGGGGAGGCGAGAGAGATGCTGGTGTCGCTGTTGGACATTTTTTTTTTTTTTTTTTTTGAAAAATTAGTTATTTATACACTTTAAAATGTTACATTTTTTTTTTGTTTTTTCTCATCCAATATTTTGTGGAGGCACTGCCTCCCTCATCGGAGGAAACACCCCTGATACATTTATAGATTAATATATTTGATTACATTTTTGCCAGTGTGATGCAGCAGTTCTCTCCTTGTTAAATGTTATTATGAGAGCTCCTGTCAGAAAAACCAAGCTCATAATTTGCCCTAGGGCTGCCCCATAGCAGTGCTCTAATCAAGCGCAGCTTCTGATGTGCAATAAGTGGCTCCTGACACACACACACACACACACACACACACACACACACACACACACACACACACACACACACACACACACACACACACACACACACACACACACAGATAGAGAGAGAGCAGTAAGCCCATGGCTCATGTAATAAGACAAAACCAGAATGCTGACCACCCTGCATGAGTAATAGAATCAGTCATAAATAAATACAATGCAAGTCACAGCTATGAAGTATTAAGGAACATTTCTAAGAGATCTGCAGCTTCAGGCTGTTTCTTATATCAGTGCAGCAGATTAAGTTTATTTTCTTTGTTTCACATGCACGGGTGAGCTGTCAGCTCTGGCAGATTACATATGTGATGTAATTTAATGATGGAATACTCTCGACCCTGCATCAGCATCGTCTTATGAAGTTCTCCAAACGGAATGCAAATGCATCTCCTTCAGAACTGTTCCTCCGTCTAACACAAAGAAACTCTTTTGAACTGACATTTCTAAAGAAATGTAGGGTCATGCTTATAAAATGCAAATGTAATATGTATGCATCGAGGAGATCTTTTCTGCTATCAAGTATGTAGTGCTAGATTTACTTTTCCTTCTGTCAGTGTGAATGTGAGATATTTATGTGATGGGACTGAAATGAGAGGGGTCATTCATGTTATGCAGCATATTTCTGTGTCTAAGTGTTTTATCATTTAATATACTGGATAAAGTGTCAAACTGCCTATTTTTAAAGACGAAAATCAGATTAACTTGGTTTTCTTTTACAGCATCACATTGAAAGGAAATTTTTAATATTTGTACTACTTTCACTGCTGAAAAAAACAGCTAAAACCAGGCTTGTTTTAGCTGGTCAACCAGGCTGGTTTTAGAGGGGTTTTGGCCACTTTCCCAGCCGGGCCAGGCTAGGAGACCAGCTAAAACCAGCTTAAACCAGCTAAGACCAGCCAACCAGTCTGGGCAGGTTTTAGCTTTTTTCTTTTTTTTTTTCAGCAGGGTTTGCTTCAAAAGGTGATCCTTTTTTGTGTTTGCAGTTTATTAAAATAATAATAAAACTGTACAGGATTGTTTTTCTTACCATGTTTCCTTTCTTTGATCATATTTCAAATCATTTTCTCCAAAAGTTTTATGTTTTGTTCTAAAAATCGTTTGAATTGGTAATATTTTTATAGTTTTTTTTTTTCTCTCTCGTACCCTCAACTTAAATCCTATTAGTCTTTTTGTAATATATCTAACAAAGTGTGGTCCTTAATAGCATCATCCTTTTGAAAGTGACAGTTTTATGTTGTGAAAACAACAGCGCAAATGGTAAGTATTAGCAAAGAATGTTTTAAATTCAGTTTTATGTTATTAGTACACTGTAAATAGTTTTCACCAGATTCAACTTAAAAACCTAAGTTCAGCAGCTGCCTTAAAATTTTAAGTTAAATCAGTTTAAAACTACTAGTCATTTTAACTTATTACACTAAAAATTTGTTGATTTAACTTGTGAGTTGAAATGGCTTAAGTTGATTTAACTTAAAATTTTAAAGCAGCTGCTAAACTTAGGTTTTTAAGTTGAAACTGGTGAAAACTTTTTACAGTGTAGGTTTGTCTTACCTATTCTATCCTGTTTGAGAAAAAATTTAATTCAACTTTTTACAGCCTCGTGTTTGCTAGCTCTTAGTCTGCCATTTTTTGTTTGGTATCCTTTATTATCCATTATTGTTTTTTTTTTTTTTTAAGTTACAGAGTTCAAAATGTACTGCTTAACTAGACTGACCCACAAAAAGAGATAAAAAGAGAGAGAAAGAAAGCAAGTGGGAGAGAAAGAGAGATGGTGCTCTGTCTTTGGTGGCACTTTAGAAGAGATTATTGATGAATGTGCACCCCAGGCTTCCTCTTTGAGAATCATTCTCTGCTGAAAATGTCATGGAATAGAACTGAGAGCTTATAAAGCTAAAAATCAATAGTGAATTATTACAAAGGGCCAACAAGAACTGGCTAGAGTAGGTATCTCTTCTATGATACAAACCTGAAATATTTTTCCGTGACTCCTGAGAGAGATAGAAAAGTGGAGAGATTTTTTAAACAAGGCCACAAGGTTCACATACACATAATGTCAACCCTGTGACAAAGATTTGTCCTTTGTTGTGTACACTTTAAATCTTAAAGGGATAGTTCCCCCAAAATGAACCGTATTTTATGTTTTACAGAAGATAGAAAGCCATAGAGGTTTCAAACAACACGAGGGTAAGAAATGGTGACCAAATTTTTCTATCCATCTCTTTAATTAAAGTAACATTGGCTTAGTAATTGTAAACTCATCAGATGTCCTTAGCAAACTGGTTTAAATGGAGCGTGACTAAATTATATCTCCTTTTGATTCGCTCATTATCTTTCTGAAGCTTTGTTTTGGTTTGTTATTTGAACGTGTTTCCACTGCTTGTAGTCATGCACTATCAAAATCAGTTCAGTAGCAGTACCATTGTTGCTGTGAGAAAATAAAAAAGCAGGACTGGAATTATTGAAAAAAAATATCTGATAACAATATCTATAAACACATGCTGATCAGAAGGAATCGGAATCGCATAGCCCTTTACTCAAGGGACTGGGAATAATTTAATTTCAGTTATCCGCAATTATAGATAAAATGCACACATAAATTAATAAATTGGAATCGCGATAATGCTGTTTAATTAATATGTAAATAAGTTTGTGGTCAGGGTATTAATGTGTGTAACAGCAGTTTTAGGGGTGGCACTGGCACATATAACATGGCTTTCCAAAAGGTTGCCAGAAAAGCTATTTACAGTAAAACAAATGTTCTCATATAGTGTTTTCAGCAATATACTGCAAAATGCTTCAATTTTAGGAGGCTCCAAACTATAAATCCTGTGGCAGGAGTTCAGTGGATATTGTGCTGGTATTAAAAACTAGATTTGCTGGAAATCACAAATGGAAGACTGGGGCTCTGAAATGTACTTAATGGAAGATTTGGAGGATTGGCTCGGTCGCAGTTTATCCTGGGCAATACTGATACTTTGACCATATATGACCAGTCAGGGAAACACAAGACTGGCAATTACAGATAACCAGAAATGATTTGCAGGGCTAAATGGTCCTATTGTACACCATTGATATTATCATTAAATAAACCTAAAAACAAAAATTATTTGAATGATTGGAATGAACAAATCTTAAAATTGACAAAAGTGGTTTTAGTGAACTGAAATAAAATGTTAATAAAATAAAATTAAATATAACTATTAGATGAAAAACAAACTTAAAATAAATGAAAAGTAGAAATCTTTGGGAACTAATACAAAATACACTACCAGTCAAAAGTTTTTGAACAGTAAGATTTTTAACAAGTCTCTTCTGCTCACCAAGCCTGCATTTATTTGATCCAAAGTGCAGCAAAAACAGTACAATTTTAAAATATTTTTATTATTAACTTCTGTAAAAAAAGCTTTAAAAATCTTACTGTTCAAAAACTTTTGACTGGTAGTGTATGTATAAGTTAAAGTACTACAATTACTAATACTACAACTGAAATAAAAATACATTCAAACCAAATAGCAGTATTTAAAAACTAATAAAGCACAATTAAAAATGACAAAAATGCATAACAAAATCACTCAAATTAAAATGAAAACTGAAAATATAAGATAATTCAACCTAAACGCTATAATAGTATATACAGTAAATAATACTACTAATGAAACAACATTGTTAATCTCTTAAAGGGATAGTTCACCCAAAATGAAAATGATAATTTTATTCATCACATCATTTACTCGTGTCATTTTCACTATATATTTAAACACATCTATGTCTCTCTCCAGTAACCATTTAGCAAGCACAAATATACCTAAATTGCAATGTCTTCAGGATGACTCGCTCACAGCGAAATGCTCATTTTAGCTGAGCACTTGTATTAAATTTGTATTAATATTAAAAATGCAGTTCTGTTGTGTGCACTTCCATCGCTTGCATTTATTCATATTTCAGTTTTTATTCATTTAGCAGATGCTTTTATCCAAAGTGAATTGTCTGTGTCACTGTACAGTATATGACATGCTGAAGATGTCTGTGTATGTTTGGGCTTATTTAAATTTTTCATTTGGCTTGTTTTCAACCACTTAACCAGCAGTTTAAGCTGTGTTTTAGTGCATTTGTGGGCATTTCTTCGCAGCTGTCAAGAATGCATCAGGGTAGATTAACATTTACACTACAAAAGCACTGTAGACACAAGCATTTCTTTCTACATTTGGCTTGAGATGATTGTTGGGTATAAATGAGGTCAATGTCACATTTATACTGTATTTCCATTTCAGAAGACCTGACAGCATCAATGCATTCAGTCTTCAGTCTGCAATTATCTCAAACCTGTTGAGTTAATTTTATAATACAGGTATCAATACAATAATTGCTGGCTTTTCAGGCAACTTGGCATTGACAAGTGACATTCAACCCATGAGTTCAGCATAGAACTTCAACCTTCCCTTAACTTATGGAATTCATGGAATTCTTTATTCTGAAGAAAGAGAGAGAGAGATTTAAGCTCCTGTGTTCTGTACACAGAAATGAAAGACAAATGCTAGAGTGCTCAGGCATTCATTTTCAGCATAGCTTACATCAGCAATCACAAGTGACAGATGTAACGCTCGGCCTGAAGAACACCCACCGACAATGACACATGGACTCAATAACAAACCTAATAAACTGTCACAAAGACTGCAGCTCGAGAATAATGCAGTTACATCAGAGGGATGATGTTTATTCACATAATACATCAAAATCACATGCAATCACTCAGTGAATACCTTTAACGCTACTCAATATAAAGAGCAAGGTGTTGATACAACTGTAAATTAGGATCGTGCTACTATAGCTAGGTTTGCCTGGTTATAGCTCATGGGGACAAAATTAGTGTACTATACAACTAGTTTAACTGCCTTTGAGATAACAGAAAATAGACAGATCACTTTCTCCAAGAATCTCTTCTTGATGCTAGTTTCTAC
The DNA here is from genome assembly GCF_049309525.1 of Garra rufa. Classification (NCBI taxonomy): domain Eukaryota; kingdom Metazoa; phylum Chordata; class Actinopteri; order Cypriniformes; family Cyprinidae; genus Garra; species Garra rufa. Next base: position 24,598,499 of record NC_133376.1, read on the forward strand.
ACAGCTAACAAATATGTTCTAAGAACATTTTGTTAATGTTCCCATTAAAGGGATAGTTCACCCAAAAATGAAAAATTTGTCATTAATTACTCACACAATCTTAAATTGTGTTCCGAAGACGAACGAAAGTCTCACAGGTTTGGAATGACATGAGGGTGAGTAATTAATTAAAGAATTTTCATTTTTGGGTGAACTATGCCTTTAAGTTATGAAAAAAGTTATTCCCGAACATTCAAAATGTCTAGCTTTTAAAATGTTTAAGAACCATTTTTGGTTGTTTTGTGAATGTTAGAGAAAAAAAGGGAATGCTTAATTTTATCATTTTGCAAAATTATGAGAATGTGCCTTTGGAATGTTCCGACCAACTGTTTTTGTAACTTGTGTGTTTTTAACATAGCCTAAACTTTTCTGTATTTGACAGATCAAGCGCAATAAGCTGTGAAAGAGAACTTAGTTTAGTACTCACATGCCATGTGACGTTTTCTGTGCCGCTTTCTGTGTGCATGTGCTTCAGAAAAAGAAAACTCTATCCACAAGTTTCCTACTCTCAATGAGGCCTTGCGTCAAAAGTAGGAGCGTCTTCCGGTTCAAAGTAAACAAGCAGGACGTGATACTGATTCATTCAACATTTGACAGGAGTGACGGGCAAATGAAGCCTCGTGAAGCAGCGAAACTTTCCTCTGACTGTTTCAGGAAAAGATTCAAAGCTTCGAGAGTGTCGAATACCGGTGGTTAGTAAAAAATAAAGCAGCAAAAATCTGCGAAAGTCCATCGGAAAAAGCATTCACCACAATTTCCATAGATCGACTCATGTTACATGCACAAATTAAAATGTTTAAGAACCATTTTGTTTTGTTGTTTTTTGTGAAAAAGCTTTGAGAGTGTCGAATACAGTGCTCTCTGGTGGTTAGTAAAAAAATAAAGCAGCAAAAAGACTGCGAAAGTCCGGCGGAAAAAGCATTCACTACAATTTCATGTTACATGCACAAATGCACAAATTGAGTTTAAGAACCTTTTTTTTTTGTGAATGTAAAAGAAAACAAGGGAATGCTTAATTTTATCATTTTGCTAAATTTATGAGAATGTGCCTTTGGAATGTTCTCTAAACTATCTGAATCCAGCAAATAGTAATGTCTAAAAATGTTTGAGGAAGGACATACATATATATATATATATATTTTTTTTTTCTGCTGTTGTTTTTAAAATGTTATTAAAGGCAAGAAAGATAATGAACGAACATTTATTAATGTTACTGGAAGAACTTTTTTTTTTTAATATTGTTGACTAACATTCTGATAAACTCGAAGTTCTGAAAACAATACCTGTTAGTTAGGTATGGAAAAGTATGGTCTATTAGGTCTTTGCTAAATTAATGTGAATTAGATTTGACAGACAGATATTAAATGTAATTTAAAGACATTGTATATGTTAATAAGCCTGTGTTTTGACATCTGATGAACGTGAAACTCTAACGGTAATTTTATTTCAAGATATTTATTTGATTTGACTGCAATTCAAAGACTTCAGAAGCTGTCAAAATGTATATTTTATGGCCTAAAACCTACATTTGTAAGTTATGGCATGAAGTTATTGAAGAAACACTTTTGCACTTTGATGATGGTTCAAAACAATACACTCGGCAGCTCAGAGGAATATTGCTTCATTGTTTCATTCCACGTGTGAATGCACATCAAAGTTTCTGACTATCTCAAAGAGGGAAAAAAGAACAAGGGAATGGAAACATTTCCAATTATTACTTGCAGAAATTAATCTGTCAGTCCATGGTGAGCTGCCCTTGGTCTGGAGACTGTAGAGGAGCAAAATGACTATTATTCCTGGCAGTTCCTCTGGAGATGCACTCCTCCTCCTTTCACCCTCCTCTTTTAATTCTGTGGCTGATGAGCACTGGTATCACTGAGATGTGTTTAGTGCCAGCCCCAGCGTGGCCAAGGGGAAGCTGGTGAAAGACACAGTCTGAGATAAAGGTGAAGAACAGAGGCTTTTAACTCTGGAGACAAAAGATCAAGACGGAAAGGTGGAGTGGAGGCTGAAACAGAGAATGACTTCCTCCCTCCCTAGTTTAAATTGTGGTGATTAGGATGAAGTAGTTCTGACTCACTTGGTGCTCCAGGCAAAATGATATTTACAGAATGGGGAAAAATAGATATCTGTTTAAAAAAAATGTGTTAGGTCTAATAGTATAGCATCCCTTTTAAATGTTTGGGGAGTAACTTTATTTATATATTTTTTTTTTTTAAGAAAACTTTTTTTTCAGCAAGGGCACACTGAGTTGATCAAAAGTGACATTTATATTGTTACAAAGATTTCTATTTTACATAATTGCTGTTAGAAATGTTTTTTGAGCACCAAATCAACAAATTAGAATGATTTCTGAAGGCTCATGTGACATTCAAGACTGAAATAATGGCTGATGAAAATTCATCTTTGCCAACACAGGAATAGATTTGGTTTTAAAATTAACTATATTAAATATATTACAGAATATTACTGTTGTTACTGTATTTTTAATCAACTAATGCAGCCTTGGTGCACATAAAAGACTTCTTTAAAAACATTTTAGAAAATCCTCCCAACTGCAAACTTTTGAACAGTAAAGACAAACAAAAAACATACCGTTAGATGTGAATGTGTGATTTCTGCAACTATGCGTATACTGCTTCCAGCGTAGTTTTCCTTTTGAGCCACTAGGTGGCGCCTTTACTTTAATGTTTGACATTGTCATAGTAAATGACTTCTGACCTTAATAGCAGCCATCTTGCTGTACTCAGTTGATGCTGATAGCCACAAAGTTAAGGCAGCTACCTTCAATCTATTCATTATTCCTGCAATCGGTTTATAGAAGCTTTGTCTGTAAGTACTAAAATGTTTACAAGTACTTTATATCCTTCTTATGTTGGATATTGGTGATGTTACTCGTGACAAACTTATGTTTAGAGAGATTATTTTCAGAACAGTGGTACATACATCTACATTATTATTGTATATGGTTTATACAGTTTTCTCTTAATTGAACTGTAACATTTCTTTAATCCACATATTTTTGAACCCTATTTTCCTCTGTATTTCAGTTTTACTCTGTTCCACTTGTATTTGAAGTGGTGGTCACAATAAATCCATGCTTCAGTTCAACGTCACTGTGGAATGAGTTATCTATCTGTCTAGTTAAAGAAGGGGAACTCTTTTACGAGGGCGGAATAGTAAAAAGACAATCACTGATTGCAGCTGTCGATGAGTAGGATTTCAACTTCTGCATTCACCTCAGAATGTCTTCATCAGAGAAACATAGTCTGAAAACAAGATCAGTGTGTTCACGATCATCAAGACGCTCAAGCAAATCTGCAGCAAGTGTAGCAGCATTGGAGGCCCGTGCAAAGGCCGAAGCTGCACTGACTAGAGCCACATACGCTCAAAAGGAGATAGAAGTGAGAGTGAAACAAGCTCAAATACAAGCTCAGCTTAAAGTGGAGGAGACCCGTCTGGAGGCCACACTGAACGCATTGCACCAAGAAAGAGAGGCAGAAGCCGCTGTAGCAGAGGCATCAGTGTTTGAGGCGGCGGCAGAGACTGGGGAAATAGAACAGCTATCTGAGGACCACGAGCATCATTCTACACATGACGTGCTACAAAGGACTGAGAAATATGTTGAAGAGCAGCACAAATACAAAGAACGGAAATTACCAATGCTCGCAGAGACCACTGAACACAAGCCATCGGCTTCCTTCTCCGGTAATCTGCTACAGCCACAAACCATCATGCAGGATAGTCCTTTTCAGGACTTGCCAGTGAGACAGTCACCAACCCAAATTCTCACAAAAGCTGTTACACCTCTTAGCTCCCATACCATGCATACTCAAGCTGAATCCATCAAACAAGAAGGTGGAAACACATCACAGTTTAATTCGGCATTGCCTAATGCATTACCTCCTAAACACAACATTACATTCACAACTCACTCACCCTCTCAGCGCAACGAGTTCCATACTGCTAACTCAGATGTGTTTGAGCTTGCAAAATTTCTGGCCCGCCGTGATCTTCTGACAGGCGGACTTTCAAGATTCAATGATAAGCCCGAGAACTACTGGGCATGGAAGTCCAGCTTCTGCAATGCTATTGAAGGACTTGATCTTAAGCCTAGTGAAGAACTAGACCTACTTGTTCAGTGGCTTGGCCCAGAATCGACTGAACATGCAAGACGCATTAGATCAGTTCACATAAATTATCCAGAAGTTGGCCTCAGCATGGTCTGGAAACGGCTTGAGGAATGCTATGGTTCTGCAGAAGCTATGGAGGCAGCTCTCTTTAACAAACTGGAACGTTTCCCTAAGCTGACAAATAAAGATCCTCAACATCTCAGAGAGCTAGGAGATCTACTTCTTGAGTTGCAGACAGCCAAGTCTGAAGGCTATCTGCCTGGGTTGACCTTCCTAGATACTTCACGAGGCGTCAGCTCCATTCTAGAGAAGCTTCCATTCAGTTTGCAAGAGAAATGGATGTTGCAGGGAACTCGTTACAAACAAGAGTACGGTGTCAGCTTTCCTCCATTTTCATTCTTTTGTAATTTCATTTGTGCTGAGGCCCGCATGAGAAATGATCACAGCTTTAATTTGAGTAGTACGTATGATGTGAAATCATCAAGAGGTGAGAGATTTTCAAAGGCAGTCAGAGCTCCTGTTACTGTTCACAAAACAGAAATTGACAATGCCACACAAAAGGATGAATCTTACAAGGCAAATGACAACCCCAACAGACAATGTCCAATCCATAAAAAGCCACATCCCTTAAGGAAGTGTAGAGGTTTCAGGGAAAAATCTTTGCAGGAAAGGAAGGCTTACCTCAGAGAGAACTCGATATGCTTCCGATGCTGCTCCTCAACCACTCACCAGGCAAAGGACTGTAAGGCAGTAATCCAGTGCTCTGAATGCAATAGTGACAAGCATATAGCTGCCCTACACAATGGCCTAGCCCCCTGGTTAGCAACGGAGGATGCCGAAACCTCAACAAATTATGGCGGGGAGCAGAAAGAGCCCCATTCCCCAGTTGCCACATCCAACTGCACAGAAGTATGTGGGGATCATAATAGCAGAAAATCCTGTTCAAAGATCTGCTTGGTAAACGTATACCCAAAAGGTGAGCCTCAGAACAAACAAAGGGTTTATGCAGTCATAGATGATCAGAGCAATAGGTCTTTGGCAAGGTCGGCCTTTTTCGAGATGTTTAAGGTTGAAGACAACACAGCACCTTATACGCTCAGAACATGTGCAGGTGTCGCACAGACTGAAGGCCGTAGAGCTGACGGCTTTATAGTGGAATCCATTGATGGAAAAACATGCCTTGCTCTTCCATCACTTATTGAATGCAATCTCATTCCAAACAACAGAACGGAGATTCCTACTCCAGAGGCAGCACAATCTCACAGTCATTTAAAATCAGTAGCCTCTAAAATTCCAAGTTTAGATCCAAAGGCCAAAATTTTGCTTCTGCTCGGAAGAGATCTCATCCAGGTGCACAAGGTGGTAGAGCAATGCAATGGACCTCAACATGCTCCTTTTGCACAGAGGCTGGCCCTTGGGTGGGTGATAGTTGGAGATGTCTGCCTTAACGGAGCCCACAAACCTTCAACAGTCAATGTTTTCAAGACTCACATTTTAGGAAATGGGCGCCCCAGCTACATGAGTCCGTGTCCAAACAGTATGTACGTGAAGGATTGTCTCAGTCTTCATGAGGAGCCAAAAAATTCCTTTGCCCTAAACCCTAAACAGATGAGTTTGCCGACTCATAATGAATGTTTCATAGGCGAGTCAGTTTTCTGCTGCACAAGGAATGATGAGAAACCAGCTCCTTCCATGGATGACCTGGCCTTCCTGAAGATTATGGAAACAGAATTTCATCAGGACGAGTCGAATAGCTGGGTCGCTCCACTTCCGTTCCGTAGCCCTCGACAGCGCCTCCCGAATAACAAGGTGCAAGCCAACAACCGGCTCATGTTACTGACTCGCAAACTACAAAAACATCCCGAGGTAAAGGAGCACTTTGTGGATTTTATGAGTAGGGTCTTTGAGAATGAGCATGCAGAGTTGGCACCTCAATTACAGAAAAACGAAGAGTGCTGGTATCTACCAATGTTCGGGGTGTACCATCCAAGAAAACCTGGACAGATAAGAGTAGTATTCGACTCCAGTGCTCGGCATCAGGGTGTATCATTAAATGATGCTCTCCTCACCGGCCCTAATGTGAACAATAGCCTTTTGGGGGTTCTACTGCGATTCAGGAAGGAACGGGTGGCAGTGATGGCTGATATCCAGCAAATGTTTCACTCCTTTGTGGTAGCAGAAAAACATAGGGATTTTCTACGCTTCCTTTGGTATGACAACAATGACATAAACAGTGAGGTGCTGGAGTATCGCATGCGAGTGCATGTTTTTGGAAACAGCCCGTCTCCAGCAGTCGCCATATATGGGCTCAGGAGAGCTGCACTCACAGGCGAACAAGACTATGGATCCGAAGCAAGGCATTTCGTGGAAAGGAACTTTTACGTGGATGATGGACTTACCTCCCTCCCCACAGAGGAGGAAGCCATCAAACTACTCAAAGCCACTCAGGAAATGCTGGCTCAGTCTAATCTACATCTTCACAAGATTGCTTCCAATAAAGTGGAAGTCATGAAAGCATTTCCTTCCGAGGATCTTGCAAAGGAGGTAAAGAATCTAGATCTGAACACTGGCCTCCCACCAGTCCAGAGAAGTCTGGGAGTGAATTGGGACATGAATGAAGACGTGTTCATCTTCCAGGTTGCAGACCAGGTGAGACCATATACCAGACGTGGGGTTCTGTCAACGATTAACAGTTTGTTTGATCCTCTTGGGTTTGCGGCACCTGTCGTCATTCAGGGTAGACTTCTGCTTAGAGAGCTAACCACAGAGTCTTGTGACTGGGACACACCTCTATCAGATGAGAGATTCAAAAGGAACGACTGGCCAATGGGAATCGTGATGGAAACATTTCCTGGGAGAGATGGAAGAGTAAGGAAAGTCGAGGTCAAGGTGGTCAAGGATGGATCGTCAAAGGTGTTCCTGCGACCTATTTCAGATGTCGTTTTACTGCTGTGCCCTAGGACTGAATAGACAATAATTGTGCTTAATGATGGCATCTTTCAGATACCAGACGGGGAGTATACTGCTTCCAGCGTAGTTTTCCTTTTGAGCCACTAGGTGGCGCCTTTACTTTAATGTTTGACATTGTCATAGTAAATGACTTCTGACCTTGATAGCAGCCATCTTGCTGTACTCAGTTGATGCTGATAGCCACAAAGTTAAGGCAGCTACCTTCAATCTATTCATTATTCCTGCAATCGGTTTATAGAAGCTTTGTCTGTAAGTACTAAAATGTTTACAAGTACTTTATATCCTTCTTATGTTGGATATTGGTGATGTTACTCGTGACAAACTTATGTTTAGAGAGATTATTTTCAGAACAGTGGTACATACATCTACATTATTATTGTATATGGTTTATACAGTTTTCTCTTAATTGAACTGTAACATTTCTTTAATCCACATATTTTTGAACCCTATTTTCCTCTGTATTTCAGTTTTACTCTGTTCCACTTGTATTTGAAGTGGTGGTCACAATAAATCCATGCTTCAGTTCAACGTCACTGTGGAATGAGTTATCTATCTGTCTAGTTAAAGAAGGGGAACTCTTTTACGAGGGCGGAATAATGCGAGTTTCACAAGACTGTATGGAGTTAGAGTAGGTGTATAAAAACAAAGGAGTGGCAGAGCAATCAAAGAAGCCAAATGCTCTTGTGATAAAAGCAAACATTAATATTTGAAGCCGCAAATCTGGGTAAACATCAGCAAAATAGGTAGTACAGAATGAAAGAAAAAGGAATATTATAAAAATAGAACAGGGAACATTGATATAATCAAGTCAGCTACATAATCAACATACATCAATAGACCTTCAAATATTTGTTATTAAACTGTAGCAGAGATGAATTCAAGAGGAGCATCTTTGTAAGGGATTGTGGGTGTTTTGCTGAGTCATTTGGGTTGTAATGAGAGGCAAACTTTTATCTCTTAATTTGTTTACTGTTTGTGCTTTCACAATGAGATAGTGGAGAGGTTGTGCCGCATGGAAATACACGGTCCCTGCATAAACATGTATGCCTTGTCAACATTTGTTTATGTGGTAATTGATTGGTCTAGTTCCAGTACTTTGGCTAGCATCAGTAGACCACATTCAAGAGCACTGGATTTTATTTTGGTTTTATTAATACCTTATAAAAATAAAAAGCAAGAATCTGTAATGATTACATATTTTTAAATGTTTAAAGGAGACATATCATGAAGTTTAAGTGCTATAATCAGGTCCCTGGTGTGTCTACCAGCCCAGAAAACATGAAAAAGGACAACCCAGTAACTTTGTTTTGGTAAGCCTTTCTCTGCAAGCATGTGAAAAAAGACCCACTCAGATTTTGCTTTCCCCAGTGATGTAGAAAGGGGATCTTATTTTAAAATAACTGCCCCTTAATTTGCACGTTTCCACCCACTGTGCCGTCTTCTAACACCAGTTCTAACACCATGGCACAAGTTTGACACAGAACACTATTTAGAGTCTCAACCTCTGCAGAGAAGGTAAGAGAGCAGTGGATTTATTGTTTGTTTTGTTTTTGTTTTTACTGTATATTATGCTGCTGCCACACAGATCTAAAATAAACATGTGGTTTCTTTCCCAGCTGTTTACTTTCACAGACATAACCAACTGTTTTTGTAACTCATGTGTGCTTTTAACATAAAACTTTTATTTTTGACAGTTCAAGCGCAATAAGATGTGAAAGAGAACTTAGTACTTACATGATGTGTGACAGCTGCTTTCTGTGCACGCTCAAGAAAACCCTATATCAGAAGGTTAAACTAATATGGCTTTAAAACAAATGATTTCAAGTTGTTTCAGCATGACAGACATACAGCATACCTTTTAAATGTTTAGGGAGTAAACTTTTTTTTTTTTTTGAAAGAAATTGTTACTTTTTTCAGCAAGGGCAGATTGAGTTGATCAAAAGTGACATTTATATTGTTACAAAAGATCTCTATTGTACAGAATTGCTGCTAGAAATGTATTTCTTTCAGCAATTAACTGTAACTTGTATGTATTTGACAGTTTAAGCGCAAAAAGATGTGAAAGAGAACTTAGTACTCACATGATGTGTGACAGCCGCTTTCTGTGCACGCTCTTCGGATGTATGCGCTCAAGAAAACCCTATATGAGAACTTTAAACTAATATGGCTTTAAAACGCATGATTTCAGTGTGACAGACAAGATAATCAAAACCAAACAGATGTTTTTTGGTAGAGTAAGAGGTAAGAGCTGTAAAGGCACAGCCCTGTACTGGAAAAAAACTTCACAGACACATTCTGGGGACACCTGAGACTTATATTACATATTTGGCACATTATAACAAAGCTTAATTCAGTTCAAGAGATGTCAGAACTGTAAACCACTAGAGAAAACAATAAAATCAATATGTACTACAGTAAAACAGCCAATATGCTAGTATGTATGCCAGTTAATAATGAGAATTGATCCTTAAAATGTCTTTGCATGAAGACAGATTGAACCATTTTGTAAAGTTTTACCAAAATTTCAGTCACTCACTGGTAGATCATCATTACAGCAGAATCTGTACAACGTTTACAAATTCAACATATTATGAAAACAAAAGCTGTCCTGTAACAAAGAGAGAAAAAACAATATTTCTCTCATTAGTCCTGCAGTTGTCAGGCAACTGTATTCTCTCTAATAATTCAGACAAATCGATGAGACAGACGGAGTCTTTATATTCTGACTAGAGCATTTAGCTTCTTTCATGTGTTTTTCTCCACTTAAGAGGCATTCAGCTATTCTTTGGAGATAAAGGGTAAGGCAGCAATGAATGACGTTTGGTTATTTAACTTTGACACTATTTTGACATGCATTGCTGCAGAACTGGTAATAAAACAATTTTTTTTGTGGAAAGACAGACATCTTTATCTCAGCTTTTGCAAGGAATTATGAAGCGCAATTCATTTTGTGAAACCTTATGAAATATTTTAATGAAAAATGCAAGACTTTAATATGTTTCCAAATATTTCAAAAGAGTTTCAGTGGAGTGGCGCTTGCATTTGATTCAGTGACATCTTTAAAAGTGTTTGGAATTCACCCCATCTGCTTTCTGCTAACACGAGGTATAATATTCGTGAAACAAATTTTACGAAGAGCTTACGTCTTATTGAACCAGTAACTCTGACAGCATAAATGAGAGGTCATTGAACTAAAGAAAGTCTTTTACTCAGAGTAACTGAGCAGAAGATAAAGCAAAGTAGACAGATAAGATATGAATGCCAGTGATGGATGTGGAAAATTGCTTTTGCTATCTTTTCGAGTGTGATTTCTTTAGGTCAAAATAAAATGAAAAGAGCTTAGTGTTGTTTCATGTGGAAGAAATCAAGGTTTTCTGTTCTCACCTTTCTTCATGTATTCATTTGTTCCTATAATGGGTGTGAGTTAGAAGCTAATTGTTTCTTTTGTTAGGTCATTGGTTTGGTCATTATGGAAGACTGTTTCCTCAACAGAATAATAAAAAAAGAAGCAGAAAATAATAATTGTGACTTTTAATCTCTCAAATTCAGACATTTGCAAATCGGAGTTCATAGAATTGCTAGAATTGTGAGCTGATAAACTCAGGAAGTCTTTCTTATATCTAATCTAATCATATTTCTAGTCTGATTCTCAGTATCTGATTCTGAATATCGCAACCCAAGCTCGTAAAAATGCGTGCTTCTATATAGATTTCTGCAACACCGTAATAACGTACCTTACTGCACATTTCGCAACAGTTTCAAAATAAAATGTCTTGAGAGTGGCACTAAAACATGTACTGAGCTTAATTTTTAAAAGATATGCCCTTCAATATGTTCTCCCAAACAATGAGTAGGTTCGACATCCCCTACCAAAATCGAGTTGTTACAAGTCAGCTGGTGGGATGGCACCTTAATACAGCAGAATAATTCTCCAAAAACATCTGATGCCTACTGTTCCCCACTGACATCCAGCATGATCTATCTCGATGAGAATCGGATCCTTTTTTCTTTTCCCATCTATCTTCCAAAAGGATTTCATTTATGACAACACATCTGGAGCTTCTGTCTTCAGAACTGTGGCCCGAAGGGAGGAAGACCGCCTGCTGCCGTGTCATTTTGACTCCTTCCTGTTCCCGAGTCTGATGCTATGTTCCTTTGCTCTCTTGTAGAACTCACATGTGGGTGATGTTTTTAATTGGGTTTAATCTACCATTTCAGCCTGTAATCCAGTTTTAATGGAAGCTTGTTTCCACTACGGGATCTCACAATTCAAACTTTTCTCTGGCAGTCATCTCTCTTTATGTGGCAATATTATGTACTGTAATGTTAAAGGCTATACGCTAGCAAGTGGTTAACCATGTCCCTTTAGTGGCTCCGTAAAACATGTTATCTGCCTTTCCAAATACGGATTCACGGTCCGGGTAAAAACGTCAGAGATGCGAGATGTAAGAATTGTAAGGAAAAAAGGTCAGAATTGATAGATTATAGTGCACAGTTATAATTTTGTGCCATTACATGTATTTATTTATAGTTGGAGTCAAAAGATTACACACACCTTGCACACTGCAAAATGTTAATTTTACCAAAATAAGAGGGATCATACAACATGCTATTATTTTTTATTTAGTACTGACCTGAATAAGATATTTCACATAAAAGGTGTTTACATATAGTCCACAAGAGAAAATAATAGTTGAATTTCTAAAAAATTAAATCGTTCAAAAGTTTATACACTTATTTGAACTCTTTCCAAAAGTGACTGTATAATTTTGAGATCCATCTTTTCAACTGAGGACAACTGAGAGACTAATAAGCAAATATTACAGAAGTTTTAAACGCTCACTGATGCTTCAGAAGGAAACACGATGCATTAAGTGAAAACTTTTGAACAGAAAGATGTGTACATTTTTGTTATTTTGCCTAAATATATATATTTTTTTCATTTAGTACTGCCCTTCAGAAGCTACCGAAGATACATGATACATGTTTCCCAGAAGACAAAATAAACAAAATTTACCTTGATTTTCTTAATGCATCGTGTTTCCTTCTGGAGCATCAGTGAGCATTTAAACTTTCTGTAATAGCTGCATTTGAGTCCATCAGTTTTCCTTAGTGTGACGAGTCGGCTGCCTCCCCCCTAATTATCATCACCACCCCGTCCCTTATTCACCACCCTTCTCCCGGCTCCCGACAGGAGTGGGTGTGAATGGGAGAGGAGGGGCGCGGAAACGTCTCGGGCTGGCGGCGTGTGATGAGGAGCACCTGAATGGAATGAAGCCTCATCACCGCCACTGTTTAAATGCCGAGCGCGCCTTTCCTCAGGAGACCGGTCTCTCCCCCGTGCATGCACGCTGGTGTCCTCGCGGGTCCAGGAAGGGGTGAAGAGGGCGCTGCCAGAAGGACGAGCCGCCGGACCCACGGATTCCCCGTTGGAAGCACCGTGGAGGCGCGGAAGGGACGAAGCCGCAGGAGATGCCGCCGCCCCTAGCGCCCCGGTCCCAAGCGGGGAGCGAGTGCGGCCGCCGGACTCCGCCCCTTACCTGGACCCTTCCCATCTGAACACTGCCCCTCCTTCATGGAACCCCTTCACACGAGGACACCAGATTCCCTGTTCATTTGGACACTTTTATTTCCCCTTTGGACACTTTCATTTTCTGTTTAATAAAAGCCTCTCCGAGGCCTGACGCCACACCCACTGTGTCTGTCGTTTGCTCCTCCCGCCACATTAGTTTGAAAAGATGTATCTCAAAATCGCACAGTCATTGTTGAAAAGGGTTTGAAAACACAAAAATGCTGAAAACCAAAGAATTTGTGGGACCTGAGGGATTTTTCTGAAGAACAGTGGGTGGTTTAACTGTTCAGGACAATGGGACTCATGAGCAACTATCACTAAACAAAAATCAAAAACAGCTGTGGATCACTCGGACAACAACACAGTATTAAGAATCAAGTGTATGTAAACTTTTGAACTGAATAATTTTTTTTATAAATTTAGCTATTATTTTTATCTTGTGGACTATATGTAAATGCATTTTATGTGAAATATCTTATTCAGGTCAGTACTAAATACAAAAATAACAAGCGTTTTGTAAGTTCCAAGATGCATTTTGTTAAAAAAAATAATTAACATTTTGCAGATTCTGCAAGGTGTGTGTAAACTTTTGACTTCAACTATATTTATTTTCTTTCCATGACGGAAACAGGCTTTATATGTTTTGCTAAAGACAATTTCGAACTCAACGGACCTTTTTGGTCTTCTTTTTTTATACCAATCCTGATATGTTCTAATATCCAATATATAGAAAAAGAGAAATCAGAACATTCTAATGGATTAAAACAACTCCTCAGAAGCTAAGGTACTGCTCAGTGGGCCGAACGATTCCCATGTTTCCCACTTAAGGGATGTGCTCCAAATGTCATGTTCCCTCTTGTACCTGTATGAAGAACAAAAATGTTCAATTCAAGTATGATGAGCACAATAAATAATACAAAGGAACTCAGAGCCATTATTAGAGGGGGCACTGTTATTTTGCCTGGAGTGAAAAGCGTGTATGCCATAAAGGTTACTGCGTGGTGAGGTAAAACAGAGCAGCCGATACCATTCAGAATTGATCCACGTTCGCTCGAAGCTAGCGTTTTGTCACATTGCAGATTAACGTTGCAGTGATAATGGCCTCGTAACATTGCTGTTAGTAATACAATTATGGACTCATAAAATGAAGCTCAATAAACAAGTGAAGCCTAGGAAGTCTTTAGTGAAGATGTTGTCAGATTTAAATTATCAATTAAAGCCAGCTTGTTATGTTTAAAGTTCACTGCTCATTCTTAATCACGTGAAGTTTCGCTGTGCACACAAATACCAGTTGATTAGCTCTTGTAATGATGCATTGTATTTCTGCATTGTCTTCTGTGTCCTCTTTCTTTTCTTCTGCAGTAAATTTGTCTGCAGTCTGCGAGGGAAATGGTTCTCTTCAGTTGCCTCAGCTGTACGTCTGCCGGCTGACGTTTGATCTTACTGTAAGTCACCCGCATTGGAAACGGCTGATTTTGAACAAAGAACTTTTTCTTTTTAATTCCCCTACACTGACAATAATTCTAAAGCAGTAGTCAAGGCAACATGGAGTAATAGGAGAGGCAGATAGAGACACAGCTGCTTGCAGGCATGAGGATTCAAACTCCACCATAGTGCTGTTGCCTCAATCACAGCTCGTTATCCACAACTAAGGCCCATGTAGGAGGATGAGGCATGGACTTCTGGGACAGAGAGAGAAACAGGAGAAAGTAAAGGGTAAGGGAGATACTTTGGCCTGACAAGTTTGAGGTACTGTTTGTAATTGTTTTCACAGCCTAGAGGAGGACCGTGTCAATGTCAAGCAAAAATGATGACAATGCAAAAGATACAGTAGATGTTTATGCGATAAGTGGACCAGGTAGAGAGACTGAAAGTCAATATGAAGGATCATTTTAGCAACATCAGCAATACTTACTTAATTCTGAAGTGCAAAAGTTTACACTTATTTTTTAGGAAGATGCTCATGATTCTGTATTTTTCATCAGAATATGTATTTAATGTTTTAATAATAGTACCTTGTGATGCCAATTAAGGAAGTAAAGAAAAAAAAAATCTGCCTGTTGTTGAAAGATTACTTCAGATACTCATTAGTGTTTTGGCGGGGTTTCTGCTGGTCTAAAAAAGGGCTTTGAAAAGACTTAATTTGCTCTTTATACAAATTATGACCTAAAATGTCTTAGAGCAGAAAGTCAAAAATCCCATAAAGCCATGCAATTAGATATTGCATGCTCTGCAAAAAACAAATATCTTCTGCTGAAATGTTAAGTATCCAAACATATTTAAATCAAGATACTTTTACTTGCAAAATGCAAAATTAAAACATATGTCTTGTTTTCTCAAAAACATAACAAAATTAAGTGCATAACAGGAACACATACCTGCCAATGAAAAAAACAATACTGATTTCCATTAGAAAATGTGATTCTTTTTTTCCCTATATATCGGCAGATATTTGTTCCTGTTTTAATCACAAATAAAAAAATGTTGTGTCCGCTTCAATGTATTTCTTTAATTTTCTTTACTTACAGTTGCAGTCAAAAGTATTTAACCCCCTTGACCTGCAAGATATTTAGCTGCAGGGAACAACATTTTATAATTAGAGGAAGTTTATTAATACACATTTGAGAGATTCTGAGAATGTAACATTGATGAATCAAATTCAGACTGGCTCATTTATGTTCATATTCGAAATTATTTAACCCCCCAAAGTCAAATTTTGTGCAGAATCTTTTATTCTTTAAAACCAACAATAAACACTGCTTGGAAGTGCTTAGAGACTTCTGTCACCTCTCTACTGCAATCTTGGCCCATTCCAAAAGCTTTCAGATTACTGATAATCTCTGGTTTTCACATTGTCACTGCTATTTTCAAATTCAACCATTAAGAATTAAATCTGAAGACGAAACAGGCCACTCAAAATTCTATGACTGATCCCTGAACCGAGCATTATTTGGATGTATACTTTGGGATAATTGTCCAGCAGGAAAGTCATTGATCATCAGCTTCAGTTTTTGCACCAAAGGCATCACAATTCTTGTCAAAATGGCCTGAGACTTCAAAGAATCCATGAAGTCCTTGATATGGCCATGATTTCCACTTCCTGCTACAGTAAAACAACTCCATAACAGGAATGATCCACCTCCAAGTTTGATAATGTAGATGGTGTTCTTCTGCTTATAAGCTTTGCCTTATTTTGCACCAGACATGCCACTGGTGCATTGGTCCAAAAAGTTCCAGTTTGGTAACATCACTCATGCATAAAACATTCTTCCAGAACTCCACAGGTCTATCCAAATTAATTTTATCATGTCCAAGTTGGTCTTTTTGTTCTTGGTCAAGAGTGGTATTCGGCAAGATACCTTAACATGAAGGTCTTACTTGTCTAGTGTTCTTCTTATACACTCCATTGAAAAGTTTGTCCTCCTTTCGTTGGGTCATCTTGCAAGTCTTTGGCTGTAGATTGCAGGTTTGACCGCAGTTGTTCTGATCAAACATTTTATGATATTGTGCTTTTTTGTTCAACACCCTCAAAGGTTTTATGGTACAACACATTTTAAGCAAAGGAATAAGGTGGCCAGCTGTGTCTCTAGGAACTTTTAATGTCTTGGAAATCTTCATATAGCCTTAGACTTTCAAAAGCAATCAAATTATTTATTCTCTATAGCTTCTCTAGAGCTTCTGTGAGAGCTCTGTTGACTTTGTCATATTAGCTACTCAATGTTACCACCATACAAATAAATGACTAAAAAAACAGCAATTTTGAATAGGAGTTAAATATAAATATAAAAAAATATGCCATAGCTGAGTTATTAAAAAAATCCTACAACTCAAAAATATTGACATTATCACTTTTAATATGCCAGTAATCCTTTATAGATACAATTTTGATAAAATCCTGGATCTTCAGAAAAGCTTGTATTTGTAAAGTACTGCAGAATCATTTTGACTGCAAATGTAGTTTTAAAAAAGGTCTTAAAAAGTCTTACATTTACCTTCACAAAATTATCCAGAAACCTGTTTGATAATACATATGTGACCATGGACCACAAAACCAGTTCCCTGTCAGTCGGTCTCTTCGACGTCATGTCAGAGACCGACGAATTGGGATATCGCTTTAGAGATACCAATCCTCTTCGTGTGTAAACTAAACGAGCCAATGCACATTGGCATGCATGATTGCATCCAGCTGTCGCTGATCACAGCGTGAGCATAAATACACAGCAGGTGCAATGCATAGACAGGATTTCGCTGAGGAGCCGAGCTTGGGTCCGGCCGCACAGCGGTGGTACAGCAGCTGAGGCGACGGGACGTGACGTCTCCGTTCCCTCCTTCAGGGAACGAGGGTTACATACGTAACCGAGACGTTCCCTCTCAGTTGGTCTCTTCGACGTCACGTCGGAGACCGACGAATTGGGATCCCTAGCAAAGCGCCGCAGCTGCTGCACCCCTCCAGTGTCCTGAGCAAGCCTCCTGGCCTCCAATTTTTGCGTCCTCCAAATTACGCGTCCTTCAGGTCGATCGCTGCAAACCAATCTTGGGGATGGACACATCTGAAGATGTGTTTCTGCGTGAGCATCTTGAAAGATAGCTTGTGAAGGGCTCGATTCAAGACGCGCAGGTCCAGGATCGGTCGTAACCCACCGCCTTTCTTGGGTACTATGAAGTAAGGGCTGTAAAACCCCGTCCTCATATCGGCTGGAGGGACCGGCTCTATTGCTTCCTTCGCCAGCAAGGTAGCAATCTCTGCACGCAGGACAGGGGCATCTGCTGGCTTCACTGGAGTGAAGTGGATGCCCCTGAACCTAGGAGGACGCCGGGCGAACTGAATCGCATAGCCGACGTACCCGCGGCGGAGCAGCGAGGTGGAACGCAGGGACCCCGCTCGGGCGTCTCTGTGCCGGTCCGAAGCGGGGTCAGTGTGTCTGTGTGTGGTGTGTGCGAGACATTTATCTGTGTTCTGGCAGCTGGTGCGTGAGTAGTCCGTTCTACAGCACTCTCCAACCGCCCAGTGCCGTTTGCTGGCGGGAGGGGAGAGGGGGCGAGGCCCGGAGTTGACTCGTGCAATGTCCGCTGTCCCCTCTGGGGACCCAGAGATAGTGGAAACTGCTCTTTTATTGAAAATTTGGGTGTCACCGGCCGTGAGGCAGATGACGGGTTTCTTAAAAGAAACAAAGGGAACAAAAGATTCTCCGCCCGGCCCTCCTCTGGGGGAGGGAGTGGTGCGTTCACCATCTCCCGAAGAGCAGCTTCCTCCATCTCTGGGTCGCCCGTCTCAGGGACGCTTGTTCTTGCGTTTCCCACTGGTCTTCGTGGGAGCCTGGACGGGCGGGGCGGGCACCCTGCGACCGGCTCCACGGCGCCGTTGTGAAGGCTGCTCTGTGGCTGCTGTGGAGCGGAGGCGGAAGCAGGGGGCCACCCTCGGCGACGAGCAGGCTGAGGTGCCGCCGGCGGCCGGGTGGAGGCAGCAGCAGGAGCACGCCGGGGCAGGATGTGACTAATGGCCTCAGTCTGCTTCTGTGCGGCAGAGAACTGCTGGGCAAAGTTCTCTACCGCGTCGCCGAATAGGCCGGTCTGGGAAACGGGGGCATTTAGGAACCTGATCTTATCGGCTTCCCTCATATCGGCCAGACACAGCCAGAGATGGCGTACGACCCAGAGACCGCGCCGTAACCTTCGTCGCTCGTAGCGCGAGGTCCGTAGCGATACAGAGTTCACGTAGAACTTCTGGGTCGTGACCACCCTCGTACAGGTCCTTCAGTGCCTGGGCCTGATGGACCTGTAATAACGCCATAGCGTGTAAGGCGGAGCCAGCAGCCCCACAAGCTGTGTAGGCACTGCCAATCAGAGCCGACAAGTGCCTACAGGCCCGGGAGGGGAGCAACGGGTTGCCCTGCCATGTGGAAGAGGCGCCGGGACACAATTGCATCGCCACTGCGCGCTCCACCGGCAGGACAGCCGTGTACCCCCGCGCTGGTCCACCATCAAGGGTGGTGAGGGAGGACGTGCCACTGGAGCGGTTTCTGGCAGTAAAAGGTGCCGTCCACGTCCCAGTGAGCTCGTCATGCACCTCCGGGAAGAAGGGCACTGGGGTGGGACGTTGAGAACCAGCGCGAGCCACCCCAAGATACCAATTATCCAGCCGAGAAGGGTCGGGACGTGATGGAGGGTTCCATTCAAGCCCTACCTTCTCGGCGACCCGGGCTTGACATCTGGTCGTCAGGGGAAGCCACAAAAGTAATGAACGGTACCTCACCGGGGGGGTCCGGCTCACTCTTCTGGGAGCTCCAGATGGAACGGAGTGTCGGTGGAATGAGGAACCCCCGACGGATTATCCGCCGGGGAATTCCTCACCGTCACCGTCAGACCAGTCAGCCCTCTGCCAGAGGCAAACGCTGGGGGGAACGGTAGATCTGGGCAGAGGAACTGGCACCCCGCCCCTTTGCAGGAAGCGGAGTCCAAGCGGTATAAGTGCCGTAGCTGCTGCCATATGCCCCAGGAGCCTCTGAAATTGTTTCAGTGGGACCACTTTCCTGCTCTTGAACGTATTCAAGCAGTTCAGCACTGACTGAGCACGCTCTTGTGTGAGGCGAGCTGTTTGGTTGACCGAGTCCAGTTCCACACCGAGAAAAAAGATCCTCTGCATAGGAGAGAGTTTGCTCTTTTCCCAGTTGACCCGAAGGCCCAAACGGGCGAGGTGTGCCAACACCAGGTCTCTGTGTTCGCATAACTGACCTCGAGTCTGTGCTAGTATCAGCCAGTCATCGAGGTAGTTGAGGATACGAACGCCCTGTTCCTTCAGGGGAACAAGGGCCGCCTCCGCGACTTTCGTGAAGACACGGGGCGAGAGGGACAGCCCGAAGAACAGGACTTTGTACTGATATGCTCTGCCTTCGAACGCAAACCGCAGGAATGGCCTGGGGTGCGGAAGGATCGAAACATGGAAGTGCGCGTCTTTCAGGTTGATCGCTGCAAACCAATCCTGGGGACGGACACATCTGAAGATGTGTTTCTGCGTGAGCATCTTGAAAGGTAGCTTGTGAAGGGCTCGATTCAAGACGCGCAGGTCTTGAATACCAATCATCCAGCCGAGAAGGGTCGGGACATGATGGAGGGTTCCATTCAAGCCCTACCTTCTCGGCGGCCCAGGCTTGACATCTGGTCGTCAGGGGAAGCCACAAAAGTAATGAGCGGTACCTCACGGGGGGGGTCCGGCACACTCTTCTGGGAGCTCCAGATGGAACGGAGTGTCGGGGATTATCCGCCGGGGAATTCCTCACCGTCACCGTAAGACCAGTCAGCCCTCTGCCAGAGGCAAAAGCAGGGGGGAACGGTAGATCTGGGCAGAGGAACTGGCACCCCGCCCCTTTGCAGGAAGCGGAGTCTGGTCCGCAGCTCCGTGATGGACATGCCGCCGCAATGACGGCATGACTCATCCACAAACGCTGCCTGAGCGTGCTCAATGCCCAGACACGTCAGACAGCAATCGTGACCATCACCTGGCGCCAGGTAACGACCGCACCCAGAAACACACGGGTGAAACGGCATTGTAGTTTCAAACGCCTCGTCTTTAAAAAGACGTTCACCCGTGGCACTCTTTTAGAAACTGCTCTTATGTGCTGCAGCGCACAGGGGAGATGGCCGCCACGACACAGAAGGCGGGTAGTGCAGTCCTTAACTTTGCGCTTTTCCACCCACAGATGACCACCGCCGCTGAAGCGCTGTGCCGCCAACACAGCAGAGGAAAGAGTTTTATTGTCTTGTTGCTCGTCCGTCTTGTTCAACAAGGATCGGCTCCGAAGCAAAATGCTGTCTATGCATTGCACCTGCTGTGTATTTATGTTCACGCTGTGATCAGCGACAGCTGGATGCAATCATGCATGCCAATGTGCATTGGCTCGTTTAGTTTACACACAAAGAGGATTGGTATCTCTAAAGCGATATCCCAATTCGTCAGTCTCCGACGTGGCGTCTTCGTTCCCTCCTTCAGGGAACGAGGGTTACATACGTAACCGAGTCGTCATTCTAGTATTAAAGTCTTAATTCACACATTTTTTATGCTATATCAATGGAAAAATACTGGCTAGAAGTTTTGTAATTTGGTCTTTCTACTTCAAAAAATGTATGTTCTGTTTATTTGTATTAATTGTGAAATGTACTATAAATGCATACATATACATATATAAACACTAATCAAATATCACTCTTGTTATATTACTTTATATTACTTGTTGAAAACTTTAACCTGTCTGATATCTTTATAGAGATGTCTATGGTAAAAAGGACTTCCACAAGGTCCAAAGCTACTGTAGCTTCAGGCTTTATGTGATTTACACCAACAGAGTATGGTCCTGGAACAACAGCTTCTAAGAGCCCGATTATCTGTCTGTTCTGTTTATAATAATGAATCTTTGTTTATTTACAAACCTCAGTGCCTCTTCTCTCTTGCATCAAGAAAATAAAACGGGTCAATAAATTCCACTTTTATAATTTCTATCTGCCAGGTGGTGAAATTAATTACCCTGAAAAATGAACAGCGTTGTAACATCATTCAGTTTAGAAAACTGCAGGGGGGCTATGTAAATATTGTCAGCAGCAAGATGGCTCCTCTAAAGCTGTAAAAGCTCTCTCTTTGACACTCAGCATTACCTTTGCTACAGCTGATGTCATGCCAGGAGAACTCTCTCTCAAAAAAAAAAAAAAATGAAAAGCTTTTGATGGTGTTAAAATGCCAAACAATTTCAATCTTTTATTCCTCTCAGGTAGCCATTATATTCCAGGAGACTCTACCTAAGAAGTGCCGTCCTGTGCTGCCAAGCGATTTCTAGCCCATTTACTGTCCTTTTATGTTCTCCCTCCCCATTTAGATGTCCTGATTTCTCACCCGCTGTTTTCTACATGTTGCTGTTTTCTACATCAAGCTCTGAAGATGCTGTCAGGAGTGCTGGAGAATCCTCTTTTCGCCCGAATCCTATTGCATTATATTGTTGAGATGGTTTTGAGTTCCTGAGGGAGGAGCAATGGATCTGACAATAAATCTTGGTTGTTTTCTGTCAGATCTCGTTTGTCACTTTTGACTGTGTATTTTCTGCGACCTCTAATTGAAGAGTTTATCTTCGAAACATGGAATGTAAATGTAAAATTTTCAATTTGGTGTTAGTGCAGACTTCAGGATTAAAGGGTTAGTTTAGCCATAAATGAAAATTAGCCCATGATTTACTCATCCTCAAGGCATCCTAAGTGTATACGACTAGTCTAATTGGAGTTACATTGAAAATTATCCTGGCTCTTCCAAACTTTATAATGGCAGTGGGAGAGGGTATCTTTCAACAGTCCAAAAGAAGTCCAATTAAGTACTGCTCACTGCAGAGCCAAATGGCCTCCAGCTCCCCCTCTCTGGATGTCCAGCTCCACCTCTGTGTGCTCCACCTCTTCTGTTCACCACTGGAGCCATGTGGAGCCATTTTTATTGTGGATGGATGCACTTTATTGGACTTTTTTTAGACATTTGAACAGAAACATCCGCCACTGCCATTATAAAGCTTGAATGAGCCAGTATAATTTTTAATGTAACTCCGATTGGATTCGTCTGAATCATATACACCTAGGATGCCTTGAGGGTGAGAAAATAATGGACTAATTTTTATTTTTGGGTAACTCCTTAAAGGGGTCATTGGATACAAAACTAACTTTTACATGTTGTTTAAACATTAATGTGTGTTGGAAGTTTGTGTACACAACCACCCTACAATGATAAAAATCCACCCAGTGGTATCTTTTTAATCTTTAAAAGTAATATCCCCTTTTTAAAATCAGGTCATTCTCAGCTTCTTGATGTGTGACGAAACACAGTTGATTGACATGAGCGTCTGACCTTAGACCCGCCCTCACCGAGCTGAAACAGTCTGAATACAATCGCCATTGTGTCGACTCAGGTGCAGAGGAAGACTCTAATTGAGCGAGTGAGGTGTTCTGTTGTTGGATGTAATAATGAACATAGCAGTGGTCATTTACCCCTGACATCTGAGCCGCTTAAGAGCCAGAGGACAACGGTACTTTTGAAAGCACCGATCCCGATGTACATATGCACCTATGTTCGTGTGAATCATTCGTGACGCAGCTTCACCCACAGCAGAAGTGAGTATAAGGGGTTTTTTTTATACATCTTTGCAAATGGCCTTTTTTAATAATGTGCTTGTTGGCAAGTTTCGCCAATAAACACAGCTAAATGCAGCTAAAGTAAACATTACAGCTCGCAATCCCTCAGCAGAGAGGGGCAACGAGCAGACCTCATTTGCATTTAAGGGGCCCATGAGATAAAATGAGCTGATATTTTGCAGAGCTGATTCTGACAAGGTAAAAGGGTGTTTTTCTACACTATTATTGAGAATTTTTAACCAAAGCATATTAGAGACTTTTCATTAAGACCCTAAAGAATCATATGAACTTGTGGAAAATGGGCATCCGATGACCCCTTTAAAGATAACAAGCTATGAATGGCTAATTAAGTACTGAATTATTTATTAAATTAAAAAGTAAGATTGTGCAATAATGCCGCGTTCCAGGCAACCCGTAACCCGTGTTTTTCCAACCTTCTACCAGTGAAAGTGCCCTGGAACTGCAGTCAAACCCGTGACTTCCCACTCGTGAACTCGTACTAGATCGATGTACTCCCAGTTCAAAGTTCTGACGTAACATAGCCCGCGAAACAACTCTGTCAGCCCTAATGGGTGCGGTGTTTATGCAAGTAAACGTTGCATTCAAATTAATAATAATATAAAAATAATAATAATTCATAAATGTGCCCAGGCAGTTTGGCGTGACTTGCCTGGAACGCTACAAAGTCGTGAGTCGTAGTTTGAAGTGGTGATTTACCAGTTAAAAACCCTGCCTGGAACGCAGCATAATACCTAGACTTATATTTTGATATTTACATACTGACATTTGATGTCATTCCCTTACTTGAAAATATAACCACAGTTCCCACACTTGAAATAACATTTTAAAGCAGGTTACTGTAAGTATGCTCCTTTCTTTTACTGACAAGACAGCCGTATTGAGGCGGCTCTCCAAGCTGCCATGCAGTTCACCCGTGGGGGGTAATGTCATGTATAACGACAACTAGCCTGCCTCTGTCTGAGGCTGACGGATTTAATAGAGGCCAAGCAGTGGATCATGGCGAGACACTTCACACACTCCTGCGGTGGAGAAGAGCAATAAGGTGACAGTGGACTCTTTCTACGATGCAATCAGGCCTGCATTTGCCCCCAAGGGGCCTGTGATCTTGTTGATTTTGTCTGTTTTTCCCTATGATGTATTCACCATGAGGTCCAGCGCCCCACGGGACTGTGTTCTAGGACCTGGTGTAATGTTAAATTGTAAAGCTGGAAGGCAAGAAGGAAGCCATTTCATGGCTCTCAAACTCAGATGTGAAAGTAATACTCAGCTGGTGTTATAGCAGGCCTCTCTGGATTGAACCTATCATATTAAGTTATTTCACTGACACATTGAGGATGTGCGAGGAAAAAAAACTGATTGAACATTGCAACCACGTAGATGGTTGATGCATACTAATAAGCCAAATGATTTTATATGGATGGACGATGCGTGAACCCGCAATGACATAAAAGAATGAGCAGGCGATACGTCTGGACATGATCCAAACCTCAGAGACAAGAGGGAGCAAAAGGCCCTTTTGAAAGTTTTTCCAACAGAGTGACATTGAAATGTCATTCTGGCCGTTTTCCCCATCCACACTGCTGAATACACCATTACAGTGGCTTTGTTCTTGACGGGCACTTTCACTACAAAGGTAGGAACCGGACGCGGAATGAGTTTTGATGAAGCGGATGCCATCTGAGGGGCATCCTTGGTCTTCCAGTCCACCACAGCTGATGGGATTACATTTTGGGAATGGAAAACTCCTGCCTTGTCTGCACAAGCCACATGTCTATTCTTTAAGTAGACAAAGTGGAGCGAGAAAGGAGGCGGGGGTGTGGATGATTAAATGAAATGTTGTTTGGGTTAGTATGCTCAACGGGATTGAGGGTTCATTGTGTTGGACAGATAGGGAAGAGGCCAGAGGGAAGTTCTGCGGTGAGATTAACTTTAAGCCTTCCAATCGTTCTGACTACATATACTTTCAATCAGAGTTCTTTAATCACTTCACTCCAATTCCAATCCAAGTTTTCCATTTCATGCTCATTTGCAGTGGTGGATGAAGTACACAAATCACGTACGTAAGTAAAAGTACAGATATGTATAATAAAATATTACTCCAGTAAATGTGAAAGTATTATTTTTTTTTTTTAAATTTTACTCGAGTGAAAGTAGGAAAGTACTTGATTTTTTATGTAGTTAAAGGTCCACTGAAGTGCCCTGAAACACGCAGCGTTATTCTATGTGGTGACGTACTTTTAACTGAAACAAAAACATATCGCCCAGCCCCGCCCACTTATTTTGAATAGCCAATAGCATTCCATTAATATCTGCTCGGGCCAGAGCCGTTAAGCTCGGTAAAGCTGCATTTGTAGCTTATGACAGCCACAGACTAATAAATTACCCCACAGATTCAATATGAAACTCTTGCTAAAACAAAATAGTAATCATAATCATGCTGAGGCTGTGTAGTCTAATACATGCCGATTGCACATATGAGCGCATATGATCTGCTCCGTGTATTGCGTCTCTGTGTAGGGGGCGGGACAATACGGACTCTAGAGAGCATTTGATTGGACAGAACGTTTGATGAGAAACTGAAGTGCACGGTGATATCATCAAAGTCGTTGATTCATTTTGGCGGAAGTGACGAGACTGTACGTTTTGAATGCCCATATCTTGTAAACTAGCTTATAGATAATATTAAGGCTAATATATTCATACTAAAAGCCAAAAAACTTTAATTTTGATTTCAGGGGGACTTTAAGTTAAAAAAAAAGTACTGATAGATTTATTTTGCAATTTTATATAGGCTATTTAATTTAAACTTTTATAATCCTACTTCTCAAAATACCTGGGATTTTTTCAAAATATATGGAGTCAAGATATATTTTTGATGTTGATATGGACTACGTTGACGAGAGTAATGTAGTAATGTTCACAGTGAAGCTTACACTGCAATGTACCTGAGAGGAAACAGATTTGACCATCTAATTTTCAATTAAATATAATTATATATTTATATAATGATTTTTTTCTTGTCTGTGGTGTAAAAACACCCCGGCCAAATATTAGTCGTGCATGCACTCACAAGATTTCCCAGTTCTTACTTGTGAATTCAGTTCACTGGAGACTCACTCTAAACGGATCATTTGAATCAGTGAGTTGTCGACTCGAAAACATCTGCAATCAGATCATTCCATTTTGTAAATGAATCATTTGGTGTGATTTGCAAACTGATTTAACAGGTTCATTGAAAAGAATCAGTTTGTTTATGAATCATACACCACTTCTGCATGTCATATATTATAAGGAGTAACGATAAGTTTTATAAAATAAAACGTATGATCTTATGCTTTGGAAACTACTACTTTACTGTCCACCACTGCTCATTTGTGAAAAAAACTTCACTAATTTGCACTCAGTTACTGCTCCACCTTAAAGCTATTAAATTAGCGTAGGATTACTAAGATTGCTTTAGTGTGTAAAATGCTAATTAATAATGATAATGAAAATTGGTTGTTGTTGATTTCTTCTCCAGTTTTGATTTATAGATAATCATCACAATTCACAAACACGTTAATATGCATATTCTTCAGTTACTCCAGAATATGCATATTAACGTGTTTGTGAATTGTGACGATTATCTGTTGATTTATGACCCTTCTTGATTTAAAGATGGTCATCAAACTTATATATAGGCCTACTATTTTAAGTATTATATATAATTGAATGTAGGTTTGGGGCCTAAAAACTTTTATCTCTCTCTCTTTAAGGTCTGTTGGATAGAAACACTTGCCATGGTAGGTTGATCAGAACCCAGGAACTCAGTCAAACTCCATTCCTCCGTTGTTGTCCTTACTGGAGAAGTATGAAATATGTGTGGCCTGTACGAAGGATAAATAACAATTGCAATAGATAAATAATACAGACTTGTATTCAAAACAATTGTCAACACAACATCTTAAACAATAGATCTGTTAATGTAGGATATCACTAACGATACATGTAAAATAATATAGCAGCGTAACTGCCACACTGCCATCTGGATGAGTAATTTAACTAATATCTTCATCACCTTAATAAATCTTGCACATCTGAATTTAAACATAAAACAACAATCAAGACGATCATCTGACGCGAGTGCCTAGTGAACACAAACACTTACGTACGAGCTTAATTACAATATAACTTCAATTACATGAAACTTAAACTACAACTTAAACTCACTCCCAAATGTATATTAGCGATAAATAACTCACTTTATAGGAGGCAGGCACACATTATGTGGGTCAGTTTGCCATTTCTTCTTGAAACAATTTCTGCTGCGTCACTTAAAGTAGCATGTAATGTCTTAAAGGGCCACACACGCAAGCCGTTTATGCATTGAATATATAATTGAAGTCACAGTCACATGCATTTCTGCTTTGACTAGAGTGCAAATTCTCACTAGCTACATTTGTGTCTTCAGAATATATTTAGAAATATTAATTTAATTTGTATCAAATTGGTATTAGATCATATATTCACACTCATATACACATCTGAGAGAGCAGAATGTTACATATTACCCACTTTACCTTTACATTTTTTTTTTTTTTTTGGTATGTGAAATAAACACTTTTCCCCAATCTCTATTTAACTTCCACAACATTTTTTGGTTGTCAGAAAGATCTTTTCGATAATATTTTACAAATTCCTTTCATTATGAGTGTTAATAGTCTGTTAGCTGGGTGTTTAACATGAGGGGAAAAAATCCTGTTGACATTCAATTGCATTATGGGCTGATGTGCGATACCAGAGCAATTTTGCGATTTTCCAGCTTTACACTGCTCACTTCAGGCACATTTTCTGCTTTCGATCCTCGCATATGAAGAGGCATTAAAAGATCTTTCCATAGTTAAATACGCAGACTGACAATAAGATTAATACAGGCCTGTTTACCAGAGATCAAAAGGGATCAGCTGGCGCGATGAGTTGTTTGCTGAAGGAAGAAGTAGCGCGAGTACTGTGAGTGTTGATGTGTCACATTGACCTAGCCGGAACAGCTCTGCATCACGCCACTCGCCTAATGAGGTTTTTGACAACGGCCAGCTGTTCCTGGAGAGGTGAAGAGGGTATCATCTCCAGAACCGTCACACTTGCCCACTTTGTGCCAGCTTACTGCAGTCTAATTGACATCTGCCTGACTCTCTCTTCACAAAAGCTGGACGGGAAGAAGCGAAAACCAATTAAAATCCGATCAATGAGTGCTTTCTTCACATACACAAAGAGATTCCTGCGATTCGGTGCAAGTTTTTATGTTTAAGCACCTGTGTGGTTTGTTTTCTAGCTTTGTTTTGTACCAGTAAGCTCAGGCTGGGAGAACAGTTATTACAGGCTCTTTACGGAGGCTGTGTGTGACCCCTGTCTGAAGGTGAACGCCACCGGCTGCTCCAGCGTAGTCCATCACAACACTGCTTACTGCTTTCCATTACACTCCAGGTGCTCTTCAGTACTGCTGATACACAGAAAACACACACTCGCACACAATGTAGCTCCATCTCACCTGAATTGTACCTTGTAACCCCTCAGCCCACACGTGTACACGTCCACGAGGCTGTTTAAAATACAGTCATCGCTCAAATCCACCTACCCGCTAATACATCCGCCACTTATAAACACACTCACGCGGGTCGCCGCAATGACGGACTGAAGTGAGGCCTCGCCACCTCGGGTCCACGCTCCTCAGAGAGGCGGCTGAGGGCCGTTTCCCTTTGCAGAGGACTGTAATAAGTGTCAGCAGTGGCTGCAGATGGGGTCAAGTCTTTATTCAGAGATGAAAAAGGGAAATGAAAGGTCACAGTTCACTTCATAAGTCACATGGCACACTGGAAAATAGATGGTTTCTAATACCACACTGGTTTTACAAAGATGAAATGTGGCTGTTGTTAGTGTAGTTAATGCTGTATGTGCATTGTGTTAAATAATTTTGAAATTATTTATGGATGCGCATTTTTTTTTTTCTTTGGAAAAAAAAAAGATTATTCCATTTCAAGTAAGAATACCTTAAATTTATCAAAAGTGACTTTAAAGAGGTGTACCTACACAGCACCTACCGCTGGTCTCCATTACACTCACCACCAAAACCTTACTCCCACCCGGGTCACGGCACCAAAGTAGCCTCCCCCAAAGGGTCCTTCTCGCACCCGCTCTGAGTGGGTCTCGAACCCAGGTCTCTGGCATAGGAAGTGGGCATTACAGTTAGAAAAAGTCTATTTCACATAAATGCTGTTTATGTAAACTTTATATTCATCAAAGATATACAAGCATCGTGGTTTTCACAGAAATATTAAGTATTATATATATTTAATATTAGTAGATATTCAATTTAACAATAATAAGAAGAAATTCTTGATATCTTGAGAACCAAATCAGCATATTAGAATGATTTCTGAAGGATCGTGTGACACTGAGAACTGGAGTAATAGCTGCTGTAAATTCAGCATTGCCATCACATGAATAAGCTACATTTTAAAATATATTGAAATACAATTAAAATAAATTTTAATAATTTTCTACAACATTACAGTTTGGCTGTACTTTTGATTAAATGCAGCCTTGGTGAGTATATGAAGCTTCATTCATGCCAATTAATGGTAATGCATGACAGACCAATCAGAACATGTTGTGTTTTCATAGTTTGTGTGCTCCTTTATTAATGCAAAGTCATCACAATGTTGTCAAAAATCTCAGTTCTGTCATAACTTATCTCTCTGAGAGTTAAGCATGTAATATACATGGCAATGTTAATATGTTTGGTCTTGGCGAAATAGATCTGCTACGCTGCTGCTGCTGCTGCTGTGGCAGAGCAAACTACTGATAATTTCTTCTGCCAATACATCCACAGACATGCTGCTGTGAGCATGTAGGAAATACTGCTGCTGCACATATAATATAAATGAAAAACAGGTGAAGCTGGGGAAGGTGAAGGGTTTCTGAACCCCACTTAAACTGTTACAGCAATCACTAGCCAAGTATTTGAATGTTCAAATATTTCTATCATGACTCTTGAAACATTTTAGCATTTTTATGGATATGACAGTGTTAATGTATTTGGTCTTGGCGGAATATATATGCTATGCTGCTGAATTGCTGCTGCTGTTGGTCATTGCTGTTGTTGTAGATTATTGCTGCTACTGCAAAGTAAGTACAGAAACTTGCTACTGCCAATACATGTAACATGTGTTACATACGGTTCTATGAGTATTTAAGACATACTGATGCTGCATGAATAGTACATACAATAATCCATAGCAGATCTAAGGTGGAGCTGGGGATGGTGGAGGGTTTCAGAAGAATTTTGAAAGCGCGCTGCGAAAAGCCACAAAATACACTACATGTTAGTCATAATGCAGTCACTTTATTCAATCCTATGTGTTACTGCACAGCAGTGCTCTGAATTTTGTACATTAGAGTCACTGAAATGATCCATCGTTATGCTCTTTTTTTCTCAAACCAAGATTGCGTTAAAGGAGGCATTGTATTTTTCAAATTGCATTTCAACTGCCAATGCGTTTCCTCTCTCTTCTTTTTCTCATCCCACACATTAGTGATCACCCTAATGTGGTCATGAATCTTATATGCCCGGGTATTCATAGATTTGCTGAGTCTGTGTTTAGATTTAGATTTAAGAAGCTGTCAGTGAGAAAGATGAACGACAAACCCATATATAAATATGATCACCTAGATCATTAGGCGCATTATAATGTTAATATGTCATTGACATGTATGGGAAGATCATTTGTCAAAAAAAAAAAAAAAAACAGGGAAAAAAGACCATGGATGCATTGAATTAAGAGTCATATAAAGTTCTGCCTACTGCATTTTTCATAAGTTTCAGAATTAACCTTTGAATCTTTTTCAACATGTTCACAGAAAAGCGAGTCCATCACTATTCCAAGAATCAGCAGAGTTAACCTTTAAATATTCTTCAAGATGTTAGCACTTGGTTATGACCACAGGCTAATTAGCATATATGAACAGATATGCACACAAATCACATCTATACACACCCAGATTCTCTATTTTTGCTTTCTCTCCCTTTCTGCTGACCAAATCAATTATAACATCAATGCTAATGATCACATCATAGATCAAATGAGTTCGTTATCAAACACTTTATCTGCACTGTCCCAGTACACCCCCAGATGAACACATGCACATGCAAAATGGCAGTCTCGTGTTCATTTCAACCCTTTCATCTCTCTCAACCACTGCTCCTTCTTTTAAAACATGCGCTATATAGCACGTGCCAGATGCCAGTACTGGCGCTAACACGATAGAAACCAACCGCTCCCCTTCCAGAAAGCTTGAATCATCCACGCTTCATGCTCGCAGGCAGTTCAAACTCTCTCCTAACTCATTAAAGCTGATTTGGGATTATTTACATGCCGCTGGGAAGCACAGTAAACACGATTAGGTTGGACAAATACCGGGGTCAATATTTTGCAGACGTTCCAATTAATAAAACATACCATACGATACGATATGAAGCTACTGCTATCTGCAGTCGAAAGGAAGACAGCTAGGCAGGGCATAATTGGCAAGACAAAGAAACAAGGACCCCTACTGTTATGCACTGACATGTCTGTCACTGTAAAGACAACTCGCTACACCAGTACACTCTAGCTCGAATGTGCATCGATGATCTGAAATATACTTCGAAACCAAAGGGGAAATTGAAATCTGAAGAGAAATTGAGGTAAAAACTAATGAAAAAAAGCTAGGCAGAGATAAAAGCAAGCCGAGTAAAAGCGGTTCACTGAAGTGATCGAATGTTGAGAGGAAAACGGTGCTTAGCCACAAACATACACACACATATTCACATGTACTTGAAGTCTGAGCAGAAAAGACACTTCGCAGCTTTTCACTTTATCACAAAGCCTCCTCTTGTCCCTCGCTAAAATTAGCCGGTGTTGACGAGAGCCCCTTGCGTGGTGATAAAACAGATGAATTATGCAAAGGGACTGCACAAAGGAGAAATATGAGGCAGGGTGAGTGGAGGGGGAGATTTCGAAGTGCACTGTGGATGTGTTGGTGAATGTGTGTGTGTGTGTTTAAGGAACTGTTTGTACATGTATGTTCTACGTATACATGCACTGAGCAGCCATTTTGAAAACAGCCTGGGCAGCTATTTTCTATGTAGGAAACAGGCATTCAAGTGTAGAGAATTTGTTAGCTCAAAGAATTTAAAATGATCAGTACGTGTGTGTACATGTATGAGACTATGTTTCTCTCATCACATGTACACTGTAAATCTCCACCAGGTCTTTTGACCAATGAATAGAATGAAATGAGTTATTTAAAACATACATTTCAGTCAGGGAAAGTAGTTTAACTCATAGGAAATTGTGTATAATAATTGTCATTAAATATACGCATTTTCCAGTTTCTGATTAGTAACAGTAATGATGATATCGACTTGATTCTTTGTCCAGCAAATTCTTCAGTGATATCCATTACTCTTACGTTGGCTCGTCGTCACGGCAACGTGTTTTACTAATCAGAACGGAGTTAAAACAATTGAACAAAATAGGGCTTAAGGTAGCAATATGAGATCGAAACACAGTTAAAGTGACTATTGTAATGTAAGCATTCAGCACAGAGAATCATTATATGTGAATATATGGTTGTTTAATAAGCTATTCTACTTACAAACGATCGCACATAGACAACGTACATAAAACACAAATAGACAGAACGCAGGAGAGAGAGAGAGAGAGAGAGAGAGAGAGAGAGAGAGAGAGAGATGCATGGTACAGGAATGAACGGTTCTGAACTGAAATCGTTTTTCATAAAACGCCTTAAACGCAGCTATCTACGTTTGTAGAAAGAACGGATATTTGCAAGCTCTTGTTGTTGTGCATTGGTTCCGTATGTGTTCAGTTCAGAAAGTCCTTTTCCAGTTCCTCCTTGAGAGTTAGGCCGCATGGCTTCGAAGAAGGGTGAGTACTTTAGGCCTCATCTCCAATGCTAGGTGAGCCGCCCCTCCCCCATGGATATGGGGGAGGTGCGGGATGACATGTGTCCAAGTCGAGGAGAAGGGAAGAGAGAGAGGAAGAGAAGAGGTGCGTGACTTTTAAACCTGTAGGTCGTTCACGCCCACAGTTGGATCTTGTCCAATCCGGTTGATCTGAGTTTTGGAGGGAAGATTGAAAGTCTTTGTATTCCATCATGGTGTGTTGCATGTGGAAGCTGATTGGTTGTTTCACCACAAAACTTCCAAAAGTTCAATAATACCAATCAAGCAAGGAGTTATTAAGATGCAACAAACATTAACATTTAGGAGATCGTAAATGCAGCTCATAGACACCAAACATGATCTATGTATCATCTCGGTTGAATGAGTGATTCTAAATGTGAGAGTCTTAGCACACACAATAATTGTGGATTAATGTTTGAGACAGACATACATAACAGAAACAACAATATAAGAAAAGGTAACACATTGATACGTGTATATTTCTATATAACTGTATGTGGGACTGTATGTCTGAATAAGGAGAGTGTATCTCCCTGCATTCCTGTAGGCTGTAAAGAGTCTTGTCTTGATGGTGGGGGGATGAGTTGGATAGTAGCCAGAGGTCTGGCTCATAGCAAATAGGTGTTAATCGCAGATCGGGGAAGAAGTTATTTAAGGAATATAACTAGTTATTTCATGTCTGATGGGCTCCATGCACTACATAAGCTCTAATATATACTTGAATGAGTTAAGACCAAAATCAACAATACTGGTTGCCCACAACCAGCAGATGGCACTATGTTAAAAAAGTATTCAGGTGTGAGAATGAGAAGAAGAAAAGGCAAGCATATGAGTATGAGAGACTGACAATAAAGTGTTAAAAATAATAGATTAATGAATAGTTCACTGAAATTTGCTGTTAATTTACTTCCTCAGGCTATTCCAGATGTAGATGCCTCCGGTTAAAAGTCTTCTATTGCTTTCTCCATGATAAATTTCAATTTAGGAGAAAAAATATAAAGCACTGTTTACAAGCGAAAGCGTCCAAAACAGTTCTAAGCAAATATGTTGGTGGTTTTTGATTTGAGAGGACAAAAGAGGATGGACTTTTTACTGGATGAAGGGTTATTATGGATTATGGACTTGGTCTTTTAGCCAAAAGTGATGGTTTAAAGTTAAAACACCTTAATGATGGATTTGTTTCTTACAAATATGCAGCTTTTTACTTCACATGACATTACTTGATGGACTGGAGTTTTGTGGATAACTTTTGCATTATTGTGATGTTTTTATCAGCTGTTTGGACTCTCATTCTGATGGCACCCATACGCCTTATCTAGCCCGCCGCCATTTTGAATCGAAAACGAGGCTGTGAGGGAAAGCAGTCCAGCAGCGTCCACTGTGGCGTATTGTTGCGTACCGGGATGTAGATCGTTTAGTCGTAAAAATAAAGAGAATATATCATTTCACAAATTTCCACAGGACAAACAACTTCAGAAAATGTGGATTATTAAAGTTCAACAGGACATAGGACCTAACTTTCAGGTAACAATATTGCATTTATTTAAGAAAATGACTGTGGAAACTAGCCGGTTGGCTAATTGCTTATTTATAATGTGAGCATGTTCATCTTCCTTTAAACGTTTACGCAGAGCTAAAATGTTATGTTTTATTACAACAACTAAACTAAATATCTCCATTTTGTATAGATTACAAAGAACACAAGACTGCACCAAACATTTTACTCAGGATTGTTTTTCAAAAACACTGACTGGAATTAGGAAGCTCCGTCTGTGTTTACCTGGACTCAAAGGCCTCACGAAAGGAAAAACTTGCGATCGTAAGTGAAAAAGATATATTTTTCAAATGATGTTATATAGATTAAATAGATTAATAATTTGTGTTAAGAGCCTGCAGCTAGGACGTAAGCCTCTTTCAGACCTTATTATGAAATTAAGATAAACATGTCATACAAAAAACAGTGGGTAGAAAGTTTATTTTTGTGCAAAGCGATCAAAAGATAACATTTATTTATTAGTTTGCTGTGTACTGTTTGAAGTCAACCCCTTTTAAAATTGCAAAATGATGTTCAGAACATTATTATTTGTTTCTGTTTTGCTTTAGACGAGGAAAATGTAATTTAGCGGAAGAACACGCAAGGTGATCTTACGACCTAGCTGCAGGCTCTTAACACAAATTATTAATCATTTTAATCTATATAACATCATTTGAAAAATATATCTTTTTCAGAGATCGCAAGGTTTTCCTTATGGCCTTTGAGTCCAGGTAAACACCAAGATAAATGTTTGGAGCAAAAATCTGCATTCTTTGTAATCTATACAAAATGGAGACATTTAGTTTTGTTGTTGTAGTAAAACAAAACATTTAGCTCTGTGTAAGCGTTTAAAGGAAGATAAACATGCTCACATTAAAAAAATTAGCAGTTAGCCAACAGGCTAGTTTCCACAGTCATTTTCTTAAATAAATGCAATATTGTTACCTGAAAGTTAGATCATATGTCCCGTCGAACAATCTGCGTTTTTTTTTTTTTTGGAGCTCTTTGTCCTGTGAAAAATTGTATAATGACGTATTATTTTTATTTTTACGGTTATGCGATTGACATTTCCGAATGCAACACGCTACAGTGGACGCTGCTTGACTGCTATCCCTCACAGCCTCGTTTTCGATTCAAAATGGCGGCGGCCTAAATAAGGCATATTTACTGCAGAGGATCCATTGGTGAGCAAAACAAACTATTATCAAACAAACTATATCTTGAATGGCCTGAGGTTGAATAGCCTACATATTCAATTTTCAATTTTAAAACGTTGGGGAGAACGGGGTAATGTGAGACAACCCCTGTATCTAGGCAACGGACACATTTGTGGATATGTGAAAATTATGTTTTCAAGCCCCTCCCATTTCCCCTTGACCATGAAGGAGAGGACCTCATGGTGCTGTAGTAAACCTTGTTTTTTTCACAAAAATATTTTTTTTTGCATGAAAAAGTAATTTTTCTTGCTGTCAACTTAATGAACTGTTGTGCCAAAGCAAATTCAGGTATTCAGGTATTCAGATTCAGGTAGAAAAACCTATATCGTACATGTTGATGATCTACCAAGATATAAAACCATGTGATGATGCTAGCTGAATTTTTAAGAAAGATTGTTTATTTCTAAAATGTGGCGGTGGGGTAAAGTGAGACAAATGCTGTGGGGTAAAGTGAGACATGAGGCACAAGTTAAATTTAGTGGTAAACATGTTTTAATGTAATATTACATTACATTTGTTTTATTTTTAGTGTCAGAAACATTGTAGAAAAGCCATCATGCCAAGGCAATACACCAGGAAGACAACCTGGGGCATAACACCCCTGGAGGAGATTGAGAGTGCAGCCGCTGAGGTCAAGGAAGGAAAGAAGTCTATAAGAGCAGCTGCAAGGGATAGAAGTATTGACAAGTCAAGTTATGGGGGCAGCTCTGGCCTAATGGTTTTAGAAAGTCAGACTTGTAACCAGAAGGTTGCAGGTTTGAGTCTCAAGGCCCAGCAGGGATTGATGTTGGGGAGAGTGAATAACCAGTGCTCTCTCCACCTTCAAAACCACAGCTGATATGAGACCCTTGAGCAAGGCACTGAACCCCTAACTGCTCCCCAAGCGCCACAACAATGGCTGCCCAGTGCTCCGCTTTACTACCACTACTGTCTGTGTGTACTTCGATGGGTTAAATGCAGAGCACAAAGTCCAAGGGTCACCGTACTTGGCCACACGTCACATTCTTTCCTTTTTTTGCATGAAAAAGTAATTTTTCTTGCTGTCAACTTAATGAACTGTTGTGCCAAAGCAAATTGATTCAGGTAGAAAAACCTATATCGTACATGTTGATGATCTACCAAGATATAAAACCGTGATGATGCTAGCTGAAGATTATCCTGAATTGTTAAGAAAGATTTTAAGAAGCTCAACCTAAAAGGCCAGGAGGAACCACAAGGAGAGAGCAGGGATAGATGAGGAGTTGTTCTCTCCTCATCTATGCCTGTAACCCTTCAGGGCTGGAATGTAGAGTAGGCCTAGTTGTAGAGTATGACAGTAGGCTAATGTTCTAATCTAACTGGTTCTATCTGTCATTTGAATGTTAATCATAACATTTTGAATTATATTATGCTGTATTTGATTTTGTTCAGAGTTACTTTCAAGTGTTTAGAAAAAAATGTGCTTAATTGACCAATCCCCATGATTCTGTTACTAGTCCGACATTAGTTCTGGAATGTGTGGTTGTCAAGCTAGCTGTCAGGATTCTAACTGTTACAACATATGTTATTATGGTAGTTTTTAGAGTGGAAAAAGTAAGTGGTTCACTTTACCCCTTTGATTTCTCTGGTTTGTCTCAGTTTACCCCTAAGCTGGGGTAAAGTGAGACACAAGATGACTTTTTTAAAAACAATCATATTTTCAATGACTTTCATCTTGAATACATTCTGATCATTTAAATTGCTAGGAAACATTCTGAATTAATGGGAAATGTGTAAATTTTACTGATACATAATTTTAGCTTGCTTAGAGGGGAGCAAATGTAAAAAATGTCTCATTTTACCCCACTCTCCCCCTTTTATAATATCCCTGTTGAAAAAAGCCAGCATATGCTGGTTAGGTAGGTTTTAATGCTGGGATGCTGGTTTTAGCTGGTTTATGCTGGTCTTTTGCTGGTTTATGCTGGACCATGACCAACTAAGGACCAGCATTATCCAGCATACCAGCATCAAAACCTACCTAACCAGCATATGCTGGCTTTTTTCAACAGGAATATAATAATATTGTAATATGTTTTCTACTTTTGTGGAATGGAAAGTTTGTAAGGAAGTTAAAGGTCCTTTAATTAACCATGGATGCCAATAAAGAAACCTTTATGTCAAATATACAGTTGAGATGAAAAGTTTACATACACCTTGCAGAATCTGTGAAATGTTAATTATTTTATTAAAATAAGAGGGATCGTGCAGAATGCATGTTATTTTTTTATTTAGTACTGACCTGAATAAGATATTAAAAGAAGTTTACATATAGTCCACAAGATAAAATAATAGTTTAATTTATAAAACTGACCGTGTCCAAAAGTTTACATACACTTGATTCTTACATTTTTTGTTTAGTGATAGTTGTTCATGAGTCCTTTGTTTGTCCTGAACAGTTAAACTGCCTGCTGTTCTTCTGAAAAATCCTTCAGGTCCTACAAATTCTGTGGTTTTTCATCAGTGAGGGTTTGAGCCTTTTGTGACACTTGCATAAGATTCCCTCTGTTGTCTACCCTGGAAATCCAGAGGTCTCGCGAGAGCACAATTTGAATTGTCTCTGCAAGACACTCTGGCATCGAGCAATGATGCACGTTACTGCATTACATAAGCAGTTCTGGGAACCAATCAAATCGGTGTATCTGATGTAGGCGGACCAGAAGCGAGCTAAGCTGATGACGACAGCGCTGCAACGTCTGGAATCATTTAGTAAACATTGAAAGCTGGCTACAGATGAACACCAGTTGTTTGAAATGGCTTTGGCCGCTACAATGAACGAGTTAGACTTGGCTTTTCATATAAAAGAGGAACAGAAAACCGCGCTCGAATCGTTCCTTTGCAAGAAGGACGTTTTTGCTGTTTTGCCGACTCGATACGGCAAGAGTTTAATCTATCAGTTAGCTCCGCTGGTAGCTAAGCGCATGGGGCACACCGTGTTGTGATTGGTCGTGGCATTATCCAATTGCGTGCAGTGAGAGTTTCAAATGCACGCTTGGTACCGCCCCTTGAGTTAGGCCCTTTTCATTGCTCGATGCCAGACCCTTAATCTTAATAGATTAGGGTCTGGATTTTTTCCAGGCTATCTGTTGTCAAAAAAATCATACAGTCATTAGTTGCGTTTCCATTACCCCTTAAATTGCGCATATTGAAATTGCAAATTGAAAATACGCCTAAATGCTACGCGCAAAAACTCCTATTTACTAAATTGCCCTATCACATTATATGAGTGCAAACTCATGAATTATAAAATAGCGCCAAAGTTTTGCGCAAATCTGTAATGGAAACGCAGCTACTGTTGGAAAGGGTTCAAATACACAAACATGCTAAAACACCAAAGAATTTGTCGGACCTGAAGGGTTTTTCTGAAGAACAGCGGGCAGTTTAACTGTTCAGGACAAACAAGGGACTCATGAACAACTATCAATAAAAAAAAAATAAAAAAAACACACAGACAGCTGTGGATCATTAAGGTAACAACACAGTATTAAGAATCAAATGTATGTAAACTTTTGAACAGGGTCATTTTTTATAAATATTTATATATTCAGCTATTATTTTTTCTTGTGTACTACATGTAAACATCTTTTATGTGAAATATCTTATTCAGGTCAATACTAAATAAAAAATAACATGCATTTTGTATGAACTCTCTTATTTTGGTAAAATAATTAAAATTGTGCAGATTCTGCAAGGTGTATGTAAACTTTTGACCTCAACTGTATATACTGGGAATAATTGACTATGCAAAGAGCTCTGTTTTCTAAGCATCTCTTTGTTTTGTTTTCTTTTTTTTCTGAAAACTGTATCCGATGAAGCCTTGTGTTTGTCCTCTGTGAGTTTTATTCATATCTGTATTATTTCAAAAGACAAAAAGCAAGCCCAAGTAACACAAATGTCCATCTCAACGGATGAATTCTTGTCCACTTTTCAAAACAAACACCAGGTAGAGGCAGAGTTGGAGAGGACACTTGAGAAGTACTGCAATAAAAACTGTGGACACAACGGGCAGAATTCAGAGATGGAGAGAGAGGGGGATAGAGGGGAAGGACAAGTGATGGTGTTTAACATAGAACTGCAGATGAGGAGCTACTGCAGTCTCAGTGTGGGTGGAAGTGTCAGTGCTTAAATGACTCCCATCTTCTCCCTCTCTGTTCACCCCCACCTTTTCGCTCTCTTAAACAAATTTACCCAGGCCAGCAATGCTAAGGATGTCTTACTACATTCTCATTTATCTCAATTGATTTGAAATCTACCATCTTTGCTAATAAGCATTCAGTTCTGCAACCAGTATTTTTTGAGGTCAGTAATTCCTTACCCTCATGCCATTCCAAATTAAGTCCTTCGTTCATGTTCGGAACACAAATTAAGGCATTTTTGATGAAATAAGAGAGCTTTCTAACCCTTCATAGACAACAACTACGTTCACAGTCCAGATAGGTAGTAAGGACATTGTTAACATCAGTGGTTCAACCATAATGTTATGAAGCTAATAGGTTTATGCGCAAAGAAAACAAAAATAACTTAATTCAACAATTTTGTCTCTCCCGTGTCAATCTTTGGCACATGTTTTGATGTCTTACTACATTCCCATTCATCTCAATTGGTTTGAAATCTGCCATCTTTGCTAATAGGTGCTCGATTCTGCAGCCAGTATTTTTTGAAGTTTGGGGTTCTTCTTTAGTTTCTCAGCATCTTAGCCTGTCATCTGTCAAGCATGCTATGCAATTCAGTCCAGTCCATGTGCGAGAAAGCATTGTGGATACTTCAGACAAACGTGAAAATTCTGTTATTACTTACTCACCTCTCTGTTGATCCAAACCCATATGCTGTTATTTTTCCTGTGAAACACTTTTCAGGCACTTTTTCAACAGTTCAGTGACTAGAGCTGTCAAGCTCCAATAAGAACAAAAAACACTATAAAAGAACCATTAAGTTCTGTATGACGTGTACTTTACAGTATATGCCGAATCATCTTGAGCTTTGTGTGAAGAACAAACTGAAATTTTGTTTTGTAGTCTCTAGAAATCATATACAACACATCATTTTTGGGTAAACCATTTCCTATGATAATAGGGTTGTGTTGGCATGAGGATGGCAGTAGCTGCTTTTCCATTACGGATTTGTGCAAAACTTTGGTGCTGTTTTATAAATGTTGATTAAAAAGTATTGTGAAACGACAGCGTTTCGATTAACCAATGTTATGCGACTGAAACATGGCAATGGATTTTTGTAGGATTTTGGCTATATTTAGTCGAATGTGACCTGTAAATGTGAAAAAAACATTGCCGTTTCCATTGCCGTTTTGCAAAATATTCCTTTTTCTCAAAAACCACCTCATTCAAGCGTAAAAACTTTTTTGCAATATATGGGAGTTTTTGCGCAATTAACGCAATTGAGGCTTAATTTTTAATCTTAGCTGGTTTAAGCTGGAAATAGCTGGGAAAAGTCAGGCTGGGAAACCACCAGCTAAAACCAGCCTGGCCAGGCTGGGAGAAAAGTGGCCAAACCCATCTAAAACCAGCCTGGTGACCAGCTATGACCAGCAAAAACCAGCCAACCAGCCTAAGCTGGTTTTAGCTGTTTTTTTCACCAGGGTAGTTGCCTTTAAAGTTGTCCAAATTAAGTTCTTAGCAATACATTATCAAAAATTAAGTTTTGATATGTTTTCAGTAGGAAATGTACAAAATATCTTCATGGAACATGATCTTTATTTAATATCCTAATGATTTTTTGATAATGTTGAACAATACAATGTATTTTTGGCTATTGCTACAAATATACCTGTACTACTTAAGACTGGTTTTGTGGTCCAGGGTCACAATTAATAATACATTTTAATAAAATTGATACAAAAATAACCAGATATAAAACAGCATTAGCACAAAGGCCCCACAGTAACCAGTAAAAAGAATAATGCTTGTAAAATGCTTTTCATTTTATCCCTGTATCTGTCACCGATCTGTCATGCTGAATAAAGACTTTTGTCTTGTAACAATGTTAGCAATTGTTTAATGTGTCATTGGTGGCATGGCTTTGAAATACACAGCTTGGATTCTTTGTTGACAACTAGAAAACTCTCAATGGTAAAGAAACAACACCCCATCAGCAGGTATAAGGACATATCGAGTCTTGCTGTGTCTGCTGGGCTCTGCTCTTGGCAGTGGCACTGCATGAATCAGCACTGCTATGGTCGACAGAATATTTTGGATAAAGCAGATATTAAATATAAATGGAACCATATTGGGCACAAACACAGCGGCTATTGAAACATTGATGTGACATATAATGGAAAAGCGAGGAGGATTTGTGGGGGGACAAAAAAATATATTTTCCCCCAAAAATGGTCTGGGAGGAGCAGCCGCAATAAACAATTTAAGAACTATGATTCGTGAAATAAATTTTTAAAAACAAAAGACATGTTTTTGTTTATTAGGCACGGGTTTGATATGTAGGCAGCACATGCCATACATACTGTATAATATGTATAACTTCACTTCAAAACCTGAATTGGCAAATCAAGATCCTATGGTTCACTTGAAAATTACATGCAGGTGTTTTAAAGCAAGGTTGAAATGCACCTCTGTAGGAAGGTGGACCTTCAGAATTAGATGTTCGTTCTCTCTATAGACCT
This sequence comes from Garra rufa, assembly GCF_049309525.1. NCBI lineage: Eukaryota > Metazoa > Chordata > Actinopteri > Cypriniformes > Cyprinidae > Garra > Garra rufa. The sequence goes on from NC_133376.1 coordinate 24,640,789, forward strand.
AAATCAGATGAGATTAAAGCAAACAAACCTCATACTTAACTCTCTCTCTAAATGTTAGGGATCTTCTCAGTGCAAACATATATCTAATCATGGCATGCAGTTCCTTGACATTTAGCAGATGGCTCTTTCTCAAGTGGCTTACACTACACTAATTACAAGTAAAATGCCTTGCTTGAGGCTTCAACTGTGGTAGAGCTACTACCATATAACCTCTGTGGCTCTCAACCTCAGTGACTCTCAATATCATGATTCACCAATATATGTTATTGAACCTTTATGATTTTCAGTAGGATAGTCTAGCCAACATTGAAAATGGTTATTTACTAGCCTTGTGTCAAACCCATATGACCTTTCTTTTATCGAGGGTTTTCATGGTGCATGATCAGTTGGCCATATTGGCAGCACTGAATGTAAACAATGCCACTGAACCAAACCAAACTGTCATATTTTGTTGATTATTGCTGCTAAAAATGGTCAATTATTGTCATGTTTTGGGCTGTAGTAATCGGTCTGACCGGGAAAATACAGTGGAGTACTACAGAATGTCAAAAGTCATAACAAATCGAGGAGAAGAGTGGAAAAAACTGAGGAACAAAAGGCATTCATGGTTGGCCAAACTGAACCAGGATTTCCAGGGCAAGAATCTTGACAACCTTCATATCTTAATTAACACTGCAGGTATGTATCTCTACCACCCATTAACTTTAGTTTGTCAAAATATTGCGCCCCTTCCTGCTATATGATTAAGCAGCTTCCACACATTTTCCCCCATGTTTTTGACAGCATAAATAAGCAGAACAACGTATTCAGTAGTACATTAACTGTGCAATCCATGCTGTTGTTTACATTTGAGTATCTCCAATATGGCCATTAATCCGGATAACTGACCAAATCGTGACGTAAGTGCAAACCTTCTATAGACCACAAAAAGTTAATTTAAGAATATCCTTGCCACTCTATGATGAAGGTATGATTCATGTGAATGAAGAGGCTTTTGAGCTCCAAAACTACAAAATGAATTTAAAAAGTCATTAAAAAGCCATAAAAATAAAACAAACTCTCGAACAGTTTTGTTTGAGAAACAGAACTATAATTGATTATTGACAAAGCTATCCTGAAGTGCGCCCAAGCTCCTATTAGTGTGTTCATCAAAGAAGTATAACAAGTCATTTTTAAAGGGGTCCTATTATGCTCCTTTACAAAGTCTTTAATTTGTTTTTGAGGTGTACTTGAACATGCTGACATGCTTAGTTGTTCGAAAAACGCATTATTTTTCACATAATTTACATTATTACAATAGCTTTCTCCCCAGGCTGGCACAAACGGCTCGATTAGTTCCGGGTCCCGCCTTCCGAAAAGTCAAAAGTATTGTGATTGGTCAGAAGTCCCACTGTGTTGCGATTGGCAAACAGCGTAGACCGCGTTCCGCCCTGCTGCGCCCCTTCCCAAAGCAGCAAACTAGATTAAAGTGATTCTTACGTTTTAAATATATATATATATATATATATATATATATATATATATATATATATATATTGTTTTTTTACACAAACACATCTGATCGCTAAAGGAGGCTTTTACCGACCGCCCCGGAGCCATGTGAGGCATTTTTTTTATTATGGATCGACTTATTTTCAATCTATGCTGTTCTATGAGTACCAGAATTGATTTAATATAACTCCGATTGCATTCGTCTGAAAGAAGGAAGTCATATACACCTAGGATGCATAAAGGGTGAGTAAATAATACGCTATTGTTGGTCCTATCGTCAGCATACGAGATCGTGGATACGTGATATTATCATTATTGTGCTAATGTATTTAATTATTTGCATGCCTGAAACCATAAGGCTAGTGAAGCTATCTACACTGTATGATAAATAAATCTCTTACCACATACTGCACATGTCTACGGCTCGGCATAGACATGTGCTAGTTCGTGTTTACATCAGCCGCGGATCTGTGTGTGTTTGGACCCTCTGTACAACAAACGTGAATGGCGCTGCTTCAGCACGGCTACCGGAGCAGTTTGCGAACCTTTAGTTAAAGCTGCGTTTAAACGAGCCGACGTACGGCTCACTGTAGCATCCCAAAAGCGGCTGTCCATATTACATGGGTAAAGTTAGGCGAATCCCCCACCCGCCAACGAATTGAATTTCAGTAGGCGGGATACCGCGTTGTGACATCATTGCATCCGGAAAACAAGCGCTGTAGTCCAAACGAGTCGTTCGCTGTAGTTCTTGAAAAGTGATTTTTTAAAAACGAAATATCTCCGTTTGGAGTGGACTTTGAGATTTGTAACTTTGTAGATGTTTTTTATGCCCAAACATACACACCACACACTGGCTAAAGTTCAAAAAGTGAAAAAGCATAATAGCACCCCTTTAACAAATTGTTCTTTTGAACTGGATCCAGGACACAAAGCTGGTCTTAATGATTGGTTCACAAATTGAAGATACTTTTAAAGGGTGGACACCATCACCCTACAATGATAAAAATCTATTCACTCTTTTTTTTTAATCCTCAAAATTATCAATTATCTCAATTATCAAGCCGTTTGGATTTTCTGAATAGTATGATGTCATACTGCTCAGGCTCCTCCCACAGCTGCTGATGGACTGTCCTTTATTAGCATATTTCTGCTCTCAGTCTGTTGTACGCTGTCTGCAATTTTCTCCACAATCGATCGGCTACAGCGACAACGTCTCATAAGCAATGTAGGTGTTTTGTAGTTGGATGTAAAAGTGAACATAAGAGTCTTCATTTTCTCCCAACATCAGAGCCAATGAGGACGCAATGGATTAGTTTTGTTTTAATGGTAATGTGCTACTAAATACACAATAAAAAATGGATGAGAGGGGCGGAGTAAGCAGTTCACCTTTTGTGTTTTCCAAAATATAATACACAGGTTATATGAACCACTTTTATGATACTTTTAAAAGGTGGACACAACCATTTTAATGATAAAAATGATAAAAAATCTATTCACTCCTTTTTTTAATCCCCAAAAAAACGAAACGGTCTCAATTATCAAGCCGTTTGGATTTTCTGATAGTATGACGTAATACTGCTCAGGCTCCGCCCATGTCCGTTGATGGACTCTCCCGTATTAGCATATTTCTGCTCTCAGTCTGTTGTACGCTGTCCACAATTCTCTCCATGCTCGAGCAGCTGTATCGACAACGTCTCATAAGCAATACAGGTGTTTCATAGTTGGATGTAAAAGTGAACATAAGAGTCATAAACATAAAAAAACATAAAATACCGGAAGAGAGGGATATAGTAAGCTGTAGCTCATTATCATTTAAAGAGAAATGCACTAAAATGGGTCGCTGCGAACAGAGGTGTTTTTGACAAGGTAAAAAGATGTTGTTGTACACAACCATTGAGGAATTTCAACCAAAGTATGTTGCAGACATTTAATGAAGGCCCCAAAGAATCATACCAACTTGTAGAAAATGGGGATCTGATGTCCTTTTTTGAAGATCGCATCAGCCAGTCAGTTCACCTTTTGTGTTTTCCAAAGAAGAAGCAAAGAAAGCCATAGAACAACATAAAGGTGAGTAAACTGTAGAATTATCATTTATGTATTGACAATTCCTTAACCCTCGCGTGACCCACATATAATTTCAAACGTCCTTTGGTCCAGTTCATCCAGTGATGGCACCTGTGAACAGACCAGTCTGATATCCGGAAAGGAAATGCACTCGTCCATCACTTATTAAAGAGAATGGGAAACCTAATAATACACATTATCTTCTCTGATTTTGTGTGGATGAACAGCAGGGGCAGGGAGAGCATGGAAAACCTCTCAGCTCTAATGATGCTGCTATTTGTATGTATAGGTGCTTTCAGGGTATAATCTTGGTCGTCGTTGCTGCACTGAATGGAATGGAGAAGGCAAAGTGAAATGGAATGTGTAAATCTGTCCGATATCAAAGGGAACCAATTACAATACATTAAAGTATTTGATTTACTAACATCAAAGTACAAAAAAGAGATTTGTCTGCTTGTAGCTAACAATTATCTGACCTGGTGGCATGGACTTTTTTGTTTCCCATTTGTAGCTGTACCATTATGGTGATATTCTCTTAATGTCCATCTGCCACCTGAGAAAACATGAATATGGTTACAGACTCATTGAAATTCTTGAAAATGGAGTGGATATAGACATTGAATTGAAGAAACGCTCAAAAATTAGACTTTTTAGCTTCTTCCTTTTTCCCTTTTCTTTGTAAACTACAATACACTCGGCTGCCGCCACAAAACCAACAAATAACTCTGGAATCTTAACAGATATGACCTTTATCGCTGCTGTTCTTCCCACCCTTGGTCTTAACACTTCACTCAGTTTGGTTAAATCGGACCCAGCCTGTCAAAGCATTAAAGGAAACCCAACATAATGCTAGCTCTTATCGTCTCTCATCTCAAGAGGTGAAATGCCAACTCAAAATGCATCACAGCCTGGCTCTAAGCATCAGATGACCTGTCTTCAGATGTCCCTGAACGCTCAGTTCTCCTCTCCCACTCAGAATGCACTGACTCAACCTGATCAGAGAACGAGTGTCATTCACACGAGCTGAGAGAACAGTGTGCCATTTGAAATGGACACACACATGCACACCGCTTGCGTTTCTTTGAGTGAAACCTCTAATCCATTGGGCTTGCTGCCTCCTGAAGCAGAATAAAAATGCTGTTATATCATGCTGGTACTTTGTTTATACTTCGTTTCAAAGAGCACAAGGCCCTTTGGAGGCCCAGTGGAAAATCAATGGCCAGAATAATGATGCAGTCTTGGGTTGGCTTGGATCTGTGCTTTGCATTCAGTGTCATCCTGAACACAGATTGGATGCAAGCCCTCACCCACATAAGTAATTTCATTCAGTTACGTTCTTTCTTTCCTTCTGTCTCCACACTTATATCCACAGGTAATGACGGTAGTAGGCTTATTTGTGTGCAGCAGCCCAAGGGAAGGAAAAAAGGAGCCAATGACAATAGGTTTCATTAATAATTGTTTTCAAGTTGCGTACTGTGCAGTAAAAAGAATCTTGAGCAAAATTTATTTTTCAGGTTTGTATGTCCATATATAAATACATGCTCACTAAGGCTGCATTTTTTTGAAAAAAGACAATGAAAATTAAAATGACAATGTATTCTTATGATGGCAAAGATGAATTTTTAGCAGCCATATTCTAGTCTTCGGTGTCACATGAAATCATGAAATGAACTCATTCCAATACCTGTATGATGATTTAGTGTTGATTATATGATCAGTGTTGAAAGCACTTAAATATTTTATTTTATATTTGTATTTCTCAGGATTTTTAATGACTAGGAAGTTCAAAAGAACAGCATTTATTTGAAATAGAAACCTTTAACTTTACTGAAAATATTGAAATATACATACAATTCTATAAAAAATATTATACACTGCTGTTCAAAAGTTTGGGATCAGTAAGACTTGTAATATTTTTTTTTTTTAAGAGAAGTATCTTATGCTTATCAAGGCTGCATTTATTTGATCAAAAATACACATAAATTACAGTAATATTGCAAAATGTTATTACAATATAAAATAATGTTTTTTTATTTTAATGTAATTAAAAATATAATTTATTCCTGTGATGCAAAGTCTTAAGCGTCACATAATCTTTCAGAAATCACTAATAGGCTGATTTATTATTAGAATTATCCATGTTGGAAACAGTTATGCTGGCATATATATATATATATATATATATATATATATATATATATATATATATATGTGTGTGTGTGTGTGTGTGTGTGTGTGTGTGTGTGTGTGTGTGTGTGTGTGTGTGTGATTCTTTTTTCAGAATTATGTGATGAATAATACATTAAAAAAAGACAGCATTTATATTTTCTAACAGTGTAAATCTATGCTATCACCTTTTATTAATTTAAAACATCCTTGGTAAATAAAAGGATGATTTTTTTCAACAGAGAAAAAATAATAATTTTACAGACCCCAAGCTTTTGAACAGTAGCACTGTAAAATCCAATAGTTTACCTTACTTAGATATAATTAGTTATCTTTACTTAGTTGCTATAGTTACTAGGTTGTATTAAGTTACAGCTACTTTCAATGCAAGTAAAACAATTTTGAATGACGCTTACGTAAAATATTCAAGTAGCCACAAAGGAACCAATGACATTAATTAACCAGTGAGAGGCAGCAGTGCATTAATATGTTGCTAATTTGCAAAATAAAAAAAGAAAATAAAAGTTTTTGAGGTGGGTCAATAGTTAATCTGCAGTTATTTTTCACAAGTTACATTCACTCATTTCCCAAAGTCATCTTGAATGTTGTTTCAATACAACTGAAATATTTGAAAGAACATCACATAACCTGACTTTATAAATTGATGTTGATTTTCATAAAATGTTGTTTGTTTGTTTTTTACCTACCATTATTGTGATTAATGTTCCCTTTGGTTGGGTACTTGGAACTTTGTTTATTTTATTGTAATTTTGTTCCAATTGATGCAGCAATGCAACATGGAATCATAGTTTTTTTGTTTTCAAGGGACAAAAAGTAATACACAGATTGCTTTTAGAAGGTAACCTGTTTAACTAAATTATTAGCTAATATATTCTTATATTTACTAATGATCTTTTACAACTTCATTGTTCTTCATAAACACCTTGAGAAACCTAATTGGGTTGAGACAAGCATTTAATAATTAATGTGCTCAAGTCACAGACAGACTACATTCAGCACACGAATCACAACAATGGTAACAATTCAATTTTATTTATTTTTATTAATTGTGACAATAACCATTTTATTATTTTACTTGCTCTTTTTGTTGTGCTACTACTGACACAAGACAGTAAATAAAATTAGCAAATAAAAACAACAACAGTAAAACAAACCAATTGCATAATTTATGCATGCTGCAATGCATTCTGGGAGTCAGTGAGTAGCTATACTAAGTCAAGAGTAAACCTTAAGTAAAGGATCAAGTAGCCCTACAGTTCTTTTTTAGTTGCTAGAACTCTCATGTAAGTAAACTATACTAACTAAGCATTTGTCAGTACAACATACTATTTCTATTTCACTTTACTTAGGTTTTTTTAAGGCAGTCGGTTTGCATGCTTTTTTAAGTAAGCCCAACTGATTAGATTTTACAGTGTAGCATATATTGTTAAAAAAGTTTCTATTTTAAATAAATGCTGTTCTTTTTAACCTTTTATTGATCAAATAAT
>NC_133376.1:24648517-24676118 GCF_049309525.1 Garra rufa
ACTTAAATGGTTTTGCTCATGCAGTGGAGTGTTATTGAATCAAAGAAACAGCCATACATGATTCATAACCTTTTACGGCGGGAGTCCTCTTCGCTCGGTGTCCTCTAGGGGTCGCTGTCCAGACGCGTGCTACTCATTGACTCACATGTGTTCGCTAGAGTTTGGCCAATCAAATGGTGTTTTCGCACACGGAAAGACCCTTCACATTTGTAGAAGATGGCGACTGCTGAACCGGTGAGTAAATATAAGTGCTCTTACAAACATTGTTGTGATGACACCAGTGGTAGTTATTAATATTAAATGCGTGTTTTAATTTGCTCAGGGCTTTTATAGAAGCTAATCTGAATCAATATGTTGCTGTGAAGTGATATCTCTCACAGCAGATAGTCAAATGAGCTCATGTGTCTCACTGTCGCACATAAGCGTTTGAAGGATTTTGTACAAAAGTGTTAAATATTTCATGTTTTTATATGAGAAAGAGGGCTGGGAGCATATTTGATGTTTTCTTCGAAAGTTGAACGTGTTGTTAAACCGTATCTGTTTTTGTAATCTAGACTCGTGTTTTGCTGATGTGTCACTGAAAATATGCTTGTGTTTAGTCTCTGTATGGACCCATCGCTTCGTGTAACGTTAGCTTAAAATCGCAGATTTTTATCACTTAAGTATGCAATGATATAAGAGGAATTGTTAAATGTTAATAAAGTAAGTTTTGAACAGAACCTGTGTATCGAATTTTACAAAGTTGTTGATTGCAAGAGTATCTGTTTTTCCTTTCTAATCTAAGCATACATGTTTCCATTAGGCACCCTTTGGAGAACTTTTATCTACATTTTTTGAAAGTTCAGTTTTCTGAGAAACTTTAATAAGGATCCATAAGTTCCTGAAAATGTTTTCATGAATGTCTGTCATTCCTCCAGTAACCCTCTGGTAAAGAAAAGACTTGAGATATAAAGTTCCTTGAGTATGCAGCAAGGTATTGAAATGGTGCCTAAACATTTTTCAGAGGGTTTTGACAGGTTTGTAATCTGAAGAACCAAAACGGTGGCTGCAGTCTGTTTGTGTGTTTATACTGTATATAATTTTTATACTACGTAGCTCTGATGATATTTATTCTCATTAGTAAAAGTAATAACACCTTGAAGTAATAAATGCACCGTAATTATTTATATGACTTGCCCTGAGGCAGTCTGTAATGTTTACTTTAACACAATGAGGCCTCAGCAAACTTCCAAGATGACTTACAATGATTTAAAGTAAGACAAAACGATATATAATAATATGATAACACCTCATTTTAAAAGTGTGATTTCTAGACTTGGTAAAGTCTATTAATTATGACCTTGGACCACAAAACCAGTCGTAAGGGTCATTTTTTATACATAATAAGCTTTCCATCAATGTATGGTTTGTTATGATAATATTTGTCTGAGATACAACTATTTGAAAATCTGGAATCTGAGGGTGCAAAAAAATCTAAATACTGAGAAAATCGCCTTTAAAGTTGTCCAAATGAAATTCCTAAGCAATGCATATTACTAATCAAAATTAAGTTTTTATATATTTACAGTAGGAAATTTACTAAATATCTTCATGGAACATGATCTTTACTTGATATCCTAATGATTTTTGGCTTAAAAGAAAATAAAATTTTGACCCATACAGTGTATTTTTGACTATTGCTACTTAGGACTGGTTTTGTGGTCCAGGATCACAATTCTGATAACTCCATCTTCATTTTTTATAGTGAATTTTAATTTTTTTTTAGTAATGCCAAGCTATAAATATTTTGTTGAGTAGAAATTGATGGTGTAAATATTTGTAAAAATCCATAATTATTGAGTTTTAAAACACAAACAGCTGAAAAAGTCAATTTAATATAATTGCAGACAAAGTGTTTTTTTTTTAATTTGTCACATTCAGAAAAACCTAGAAAAATATATATATATTTTTTCTAGTTATGCCAAGCTATAAATATTTTGTTGAGTAGAAATTTAGGGTGTAAATATTTGTAAAAATCCTGAATTGAGTTTTGAAACACAATAAGCTAGAAAAGTCCATTTAATATAATTGCAGACAAAGTGTTTTCTTTGAAATTTGTCACATTCAGCTTGCAAAACTTAAGATGAAAATATTGGAAATATAATAAATTGTTCTGTTTTTTCCCCAAAGGAAACTTCAACAAATCCAACAAATTCTGAAGAAGAGAAAAACGACGAAAATAAGCAAGAGATTGTGAGTCTCGAAGATTATATTAAACATCCTCTGCAGAACAGGTAAAGCCACACAGGTCACAAATAGTTCATGTTTTTATCCATCCATCCATCCATCCATCCATCCAAATATCTGGAAGAGTTACCAGAGTTTTTTTTTTTCTTTTGGCAGATGGGCTCTTTGGTTCTTTAAAAATGACAAAAGCAAAACATGGCAAGCTAATCTCCGTCTCATCTCAAAGTTTGACACGGTGGAAGACTTCTGGGCGTAAGTATAAGTGAGAGACCTGAAGCAACACAAACAGCATGATTCACCATCCATTGATTAAATAAACTGTGAGTTGTAAGCAAGATTTTGATGTTGTTTTCCCAGGTTATACAATCACATTCAGTTGTCAAGTAACTTAATGTCAGGATGTGACTACTCCCTCTTCAAGGTAAGACACAATACAGCATTATAACATTATGCCAATTTTGAAATCATCTAAATTGATCCGTGTGCTTTTTGCGGAGCAGGATGGCATTGAGCCCATGTGGGAAGATGAGAGGAACAAGCGGGGCGGACGCTGGCTGATCACACTGTCCAAACAGCAGCGCAGAGCCGACCTGGACCGCTTCTGGTTGGAGACAGTAAGTCCATACTCTCTCCAGTCGATTTTAACGGCATTAGCTGCAAAATGTATTGTGTGTTTGTGGATCATAATAGCTTAGATGTTCTCTCTCTCAATTCTGCTTTTGTTTTTCAGCTTTTGTGCCTTGTGGGAGAGGCATTTGATGACCACAGTGACGACGTCTGTGGTGCTGTCGTCAACATCCGAACAAAGGGAGACAAAATAGCGATATGGACAACAGACTACGAGAACAAAGATGCTGTTGTACACATAGGGTAAAAATCATTTAGTCCACTTAAACCAAACAACACCCACATCTCAAAATCCAATCAACAACCTATGCATAGAACCAAGTTCCAGCCCTACATTTTTTTCTTCTTTTCCGATCATTTTTACACTTGGATGTACAGTGGTGGCCATAATTCGTAGAACACTAGTATTTTCACCAGCTAAGTCAGTTATTTCTCTTTTGCTGTAGTAGGAAATATCCAGACATTTGGATGAATTTCCAAACATTCATTTTGCAATTACTTAATAATAATCCAGTGAGATTTTTTTTGGCACAAGGAGTCTGACAACAGCCAGTGCTCCACACAGAGATCTGATCTCATCATCATCCAGTCTGCCTGGAATGACATAAAGAAACAGAACAAACTGAGACAGACTAAATCCAGAAGAACTGTGGCAACGCCTCCAAGATGCTTCAAGGAACCTACCTGCAAAGATACAGTACTGTTAAAAGTTGTAGGCACTTGTGTAAAAATGCTGTAAAATGAGGATGCTGTCGAAAATAATGTCAGAAATAGAGTTAACTTGTATTAAATCAACATTTGGTGTTCCAATCCTTTACATTTAAAGCAGCTTTTGTCCTAGGTGCACTTGAGCATAGTTTTTCAGGTTGCTTTGCAGGTAGGTCTCTTAAAACATCTTGGAGATGTTGTCACAGTTCTTCTGGATTTAGTCCGTCTCAGTTTGTTCTGTTTCTTCATGTCATTCCAGACTGGATGATGATGAGATCAGATCTCAGTGTGGAGCACTGGCTGTTGTCAGACTCCTTGTGCAAACAAGAATCTCACTGGATTATTACAATTAATGGCTAAATGAATGTTTGGAAATGTAAACCGATATTTCCTACTGACACACTACAGCAAAAGATAGGAATAATTGTCTTCAAACCATTTTTAGCTGGTGAAAATACTGGTGTTCTAATAATTGTGGCCACCATTGTATGTCACAATACAGACTAAATGGTCTGCTGCTACTTTCATTTCTGTGTGATTAGGTAGATTACTAGGTAGATTATTGCTAATTTTACACTGCAAAGGTAGCACAGAAGCACTTCTGAAGTGGCATTTGTTTACCCGGGCTGTTTAATGCTGCTCAGAGGTGGAATAAATGCATTTCCACAGCAATTACAACTGTATATATTGATACTTAAAGGATTAGTTTACTCTAGAATTAAAGTTTTCTGATCATTAACATCCCCATGTCATTCAAGATGTTCATGTCTTTATTTCTTAAGTCAAAAAGAAATGAAGTTTTTTGAGGAAAACATTCCAGGAGTTTTCTACATATAATGAACGTCAGTGGGGATCAATGGGTTGAAGGTCCAAACTGCAGTTTCAGTGGAGCTTCAAAGGGCAATACACGATCCCAGTCAAGGAATAAGCATCTTATCTAGCAAAACAGTTGGGCATTAAAAAAAAAAAAAAAAAAAAAAAAAAAAAAAAATATATATATATATATATATATATATATATATATATATATAACATTTACAGTTGGTCAAATGTTTACACCCCCTTTTTAGAATGTGCAAAATGTTAATTACTTTTATCAAAATAAGAGGGATCATACAAAATGCTTGTTATTGTTTATTTAATACTAACCTGAATAAGATATTTCACATAAAATATGTTTACATATAGTATACAAGAGAAAATAAAAGTTGCATTTATAAAAATGACCCCGTTTAAAAGTTTACTTAATACTGTGTTCTTACATTAATGATCCACAGCTTTTTTTTTTTTTTTAGTGATGCATGAGTCCATCGTGTGTTCTGAACAGTTAAAAAGTGCCGGCTGTTCTTCAGAAACATGGAAACCATGTAACTATCTTCTGTAGTCGCTAAAAAGCAGTACTAAATGAACAACTATGAAAATTATGCAAAATAAAAAATTGTACACATCTCCATTTTGTTCAAAAGTTTTCACCCCCAGCTTTTAATGCATGTTTTTTCCTTCTGAAGCATCAGTGATTGGTTGAAATAGTTCCATATGAGTCCCTCGGTTGTCCTCAGTGTGAAAAGATGGATCTCAAAACCATACAGTCATTGTTAAAAAGGGTTCAAATACATAAAAATGCTGGAAAACTAATTTGTGGGACCTGAAGGATTTTTCTGAAGAACAGCAGGCAGCTTAACTGTTCAGGACAAACCAGGGACTCATGAAGAACCATCAGTGAACAAAAAAAACAAACAAACAAACAAAAAAAACAGCTGTGGATCAAGAAAGAAAGACATAAACATCTTGGATGAATTTCAAGGAATTGAATTTTAATTCAGAAGTGAATTAATCCTTTAACCTCGAACCAAATGTTTCTTAAATCTGTCTGTAAATTTGTACTTTTTGTCTATTCACAGGCGTGTGTATAAGGAAAGATTAGGTGTGCCTCCGAAAGTCATCATTGGATTCCAGTCACATGCGGACACAGCCACCAAAAGTGGATCCACCACTAAGAATAAGTTCGTTGTTTAAGGAGCCTTTCAAACAGTGGGTATTTTTGATAGTTCCTTTCAAATGTTTATATCATTATATTGATATTAAATATTCTCTCTTTTATTGTGTAATGCTATAATTTAATTTCAGATGCTGCAACAACAGTCTAAATCTTTATCAAACTTAAATCTTTATCAGAAGACAAAAGACAAACAAAAACCAACTGTCCTGGGATCTGACCTTTCACCGGATGCTGCGGGGGAAACACTAGGAAATTAAAGGCCTTCAGATTTGTAGATGGAAGGGTTTAATCAGAGGAATATTGTATTTACGAAAATGTACAGTGTATAAAAACAGAGCCACATTCTTTTTTTAAATGTCAGTGTACTATTAACTGATCCTTTTGCTGGTGGGGATGGAAAGTATTCTATTCAATTTATGAATGTTTTTCTTTCATATTCTGTTTCTGCCTTTTTTACGTTACGTTAAGTTGCAGTTACTAAATCTTAAGTGTAATTTATTTATTTTTTACTTACACATTTACATTTCTGCTTTGGATTTAGTGTTTAAGTGATTTTTTTGGACAGTAAACTGATCATGGTATATCTAATTACACTATTGAAATAATTCTTGTATTGCAGCTTGAGAATGTCAAAGGTTGATTCTGTTCAAAGACTGTTGGATAAATGTGTATTTTTGCAGTCTTGTTTTACATTCCTCATGTGAAATGTTCAAGGCAGTATTGAGACAACCGATCTCTGGTTCTTACTTTTTCCTAAAGGGTTTCATTGAGTAGCCTGACAACTTTGTAACAAAAAAAACGATAGAACCCCTTTCTTGAACATGGGTGCTTATGAAAATGTATGAGAAATGAATGTAAATAAAATGTACAGTGCATTGTCTATACCCAGTGAAGAGCCTCTGAAATGCATCTGTTGATGATAAATAAATAATCCTCTCTGAGATTCTTGAGATGTGGGAAGTTTTCTTAAAGGAACACTCCTCTTTTTTTTGGAAATAGGCTCATTCTCCAACTCCCCCCGAGTTAATAAGTTGATTTTTACCATTTTGAAATCCATTCAGTCGTTCTCCTGTTCTGGCGATATCGCTTTAAGCATAGCTTAGCATAGATCATTGAATCCTATGAGACCAATAGCATCGCATTCAAAAACGACCAACGAGTTTCGATATTTGTCCTATTTAAAACTTGACTCTTCTGCTGTTCTGCAGTTATATCGTATAATAAGACCGGCGGAAAATGTAAAGATGCGATTTTCTAGGCTGATAAGATTAGGAACTACACTCTCATTCTGGCGTAATAGTCAAGGAAGTTTGCCGTAACATGGCCGAAGCAGGCACAGTAATATCACGCAGCACAACGTGACCAACTGCATGCACAGGGACCGTTCCTCGTTGGAAGTTACCTAGCTGGGAACTAATTTCAGGCGCTGCATGATATTACTGAGCCTGCTGCGTCCATATTACAGCAGCAAACTTCCTTGACTATTACGCCGGATTGGGAGTGTAGTTCCTAATCTTATCGGCCTAGAAAATCACATCTTTACATTTTCCGCCGGTCTTAGTACACGATATAACTGCAGAAGTGACAAGTTTTAAATAGGACAAATATCGAAACTCTGTCATTTTTGAACGCGATGCTATTGGTCTAATAGGATTCAATGATCTATGCTAAGCTATGGCTGAATGGATTTCAAAAAGGTAAAACTCAATTTATTAACTCGGGGGGAGTTGGAGAATGAGCCTTTCCAAAAAAGGTGGAGTGTTCCTTCAAACAGGTTTGAGCTTTGCTTTACTCCTAATTTCAGCTTTATGTCTTTATGTTAATCATCTATGATGAAAAAGAAGTTATCAGTTTTGCAAGAGCAATATTTAAATTTACTGTATGCATTATATTAATCACAACTATATGACTTGAAAATCACTAATGCATTAAAGAATACCAGAGTATTCACACTGTGCTGTACATTAACACCAGGTTGTATATTAAATTTTAATAGTTTATAAAGAAATATTTCTTGTAGACCACAGAAATCCCTCCTAAAGTTCGACATCCTTACTCTTTCGATTGTTCTTGAGGCCAATTTCTGAAACCATCTTGATCTGGATTGCCTACAGACTGGGTTGGATCTTCCTCCACAGGTTCAAGATGATGATCCAAAGTACTCTCTGATAACACAGAAGGTGTCCTGCTCCGGGCATGTCTGGGTCCGTCCTCCTGGAAATGCGACAGGCCTTTGGTATGATAACTAGGGCTGGGGCTGGCAGAGGACAGGGTTCTCTGGCTCCCATTTAGGTAACTACCATAGTTCACAGAGTCCTTTGAGTCCTGCCGTGAGTAGAAGGAGTTGATGTGCGCGCCCTGGTAGTTGTACGCTCTCCAACCTGGCCGTCTCCTGCGGTGACATCTGCATTTCAGGATGCGGATGAAAGCTAGCTTGAACTCCCGGCTGTAGCAGGGATAGATGATGGGATTCAGGCAGCTGTTGAAGTAACCAAGCCAGAAGATGATTTTGAAGACGGTTTCAGGAGGCCGCAGGCTGACATTGAACGCGACTGCAAAGAGAGAGCGCACATTGGTGAGGTTGAGTTTCATATGAAAGTTATTACTTTTTCATATTACAAAATAGATTTACATAGTACTTTTATTCAATAATTCAGTTTAGAATTTAAAAATAAAAAACCCTCTAGATAAAGTTTAAACCATGAGGTGTATTCCTCGTGCATTTTTTGTGATGCTGTGTGAAATTACCGCCCTGAACAAACCACAATGGGCTTCAGTTTTTTTCTTCTCTCATATAACAACTGGTGTGCCCCTGCTGGCACAATTCGTGACTGTTCGTGATTGTGCCACCAGACGGTACAACTGGTGTTTGTTTTAAACGTCTGTCATTTGCTTTAACATCCAGCAGGTGGCAGCGATGCTTACTTAGTAGTACATTTTCTGCTTACCGCAAGTTTGTATAAAAACTACCACACTAAAAATGGCATTAATAAACTGAGTGTCAAATGAGCACAGCGTTTATATACAGAACAAAGTCAACATAATAAATATGAACACATTTATTTATGTTTTATCAAGAAATACGGAGTAAAAGTGAATTTAAAACTAATTCCCATGTAATACCCATGTTATGGGTCTTATGGGATAACGCTATGTACTCATAAAATAATCTAAAGTAAATAAATTAATAATTACTATAGCGAACTCTTGAAACAGTACAGATAAGTTTTATGTTTACTTTTTGATGGGAACTTGGAAGAAAGGTCATGTGATGCATTAGACACTGGTTAGGTTTAAGCTTTTAGGAAGCATAGAATGTGTTTTATGTAATGTTTATGTGTTTTATGCATGTGTTTTAAGTAATTCAATAAACAGCATAGAACAAAGTGCTGCAGCATTTTAAAACAATTCATAGTGATTTGAGTAGTGACCCTGGACCACAAAACCAGTCATAAGGGTCAATTTTTTGAGATTAAGATTTATACATAATTTAAAAGATCAATAAAAAAGCTTTCTACTGATGTATGGCTTGTTAGGATATGGCAATATTTGTCTGACAATATTTTTACCTTTAAAGTTGTCCAAATGAAGTTAGCAATGCATGTTGCTAATCAAAAAGTAAGTTTTGATATATTTAAGGTAGGACATTTACATAAATATCTTCATAGAACATGATCTTTACTTAACATCCTTTCGATCATTTTGACCCATAAAATGTACTTTTGGCTATTGTTACAAATATACTTGTGCTATTTAATTTTTTTCTACATTAGTAAAATTACTAAAAATGTTTCAGTTTTTCTACTTCAAAATGTCTTGTATATTTCAATGTTACTTGCTGTTTCCTAATTCCTAATATCCTAATTGTTGGCATAAAAGAAAATGTACAATGCATTTTTGCCTATTGCTACAAATGTACCCCTGTTGCTTTTGTGGTCAAGGATCTCATATAACAAAGAACAAAATGTTCTGAAATAACATTTCTAAATATTTTACAAATAAATGTAATATTTTAATGGATATTCTTCCAAATTTGAGAAAGCAAGGTTAAAAAACTTTTTGAAATCAGCATATTAGAATGATTTCTGAAGGATTATGATATTGAGACTGGAGTAAAGATGCAGAAAATTAAGCTTTGATCACAGCAATAAATTACATTTTAAAATATATTCAAATAGAAAGCAGTTATTTAAAATAGTAAAAATAGTTTACAATATTACTGCTTTTGCTGTATTTAGGATCAAATAAATGCAGGCTTAGTGAGCAGAAGAGAGTTCTTTAAAAACATTAAAAATCTTAGTGTTCAAAAACTTTTGACTGGTATATAAACATACATATACATAGTACACACATATATGTTATGCAAATATAAACTTTTATTTTGAATGCAATTAGTTTATATATGAATATGTGAAAGCCTTAGGAAAGGAAAGGAGGTGACGTGAGGCCAAGTATGGTGACCCATACTCAGAATTTGTTTTTTTAACCCATCTGAGTGCACACACAGTAGTGAACACACACACACCCGGAGCAGTGGGCAGCCATATTGCTATTGCTGCGGCGGAGCAATTGGAGGTTCGGTGCCTTGCTCAAGGGACTCACCTCAGTCATGGTATTGAGGGTCGAGAGAGTGCTGGACATTCACAATCTCCACCTACAATCCCTGCCCGACCTGAGACTCGAACGACTCTCTAACCATTAGACCACGGCTGCCCCTTTTTTAGTAAAGTGGATATCTGCTGAAGCAGCTTTGAATTAATCACCTGAATTTGAAATGCTGCTTCTGTTTATTGTTAAAAAAGCAAGATTTCTAGAAAAGTCCCTTTACCCCTTATTCACTAAATTTCAACGGAGGAGCTGTGGATCTGTGCCATTAATTGCTTTAGACTGAGATCCCTGGTGTATAAAGCGGAGGCACCTCAATGCTGCAGCCCTAGTGCATTGACCCACTGCATTCAAAGTACCATGGGAACCATGAGACTTGGCTGAAAAAAACGAATTCATGAATGAAGGCCAAAAGTGCACATAAGTGACAAAGATCTAGAAGGCTTGAACATTTTAAAAGAAGTCATGAATAGACCTTAAATGGGCATTTATTAATGTAAGCAACACCAAAGCAGCTCACTCACTTGAATAGTCTCGTTATTCTGATTACAGCCTCTATCAAAGAACTCTTCTAGAATGTAGCTGTTCTAGAATGATAGGATTCGAAAAGGAAGCAAACAAGGTTGAGATATACTGTCCACAACCTCACATCCTGTTTTTCCAAGTTGTGGCAGTCAACTAACTCACTGGGGTTTCTTCCATTGTCTAGTATGACAGGTTTGGATAAACATCAGTGATTTATGGAACATAATTTATAATCCTTGTTCGCATGTGTATCTCATGTATCCTTTTCCTCAGCAATGAATGAGCCAAAATTATGAGCAGGTCTTCTTTAAGGAGAAGTTCACTTCCAGAATGAAAATTTCCTGCTAATTTACTCACCCCCATGTCATATAAGATGTTAATGTCTTTCGTTATTCAGTCGCAAATAAATTATGTTTTCTGAGGAGAACATTCCAGGATTTTTCTCCATATCGTGGACTTCAATGGGGATCAACGGAACGGGTTGAAGGTCCAAATTGCAGTTTCAATGCAGCTTCAAAGGGCTCTACACGATCCCAGCCAAGAAATAAGGGTCTTATCTAGTGAAACGATTGGTCATTTTCTAAAATAAAAAAAAAAATGTTTGTGCTTTTTAACCTCAAATGCTCATCTTGTACTAACTCTGTGATCACGTGTTCACATATTGCGTGGAAAATTGGAAAAGTCACACTGGTTAATTTTTTTTGTCTGTGTACTTTGGGTTCAAAAAAGCCCATGTCATTTTCTCCTCCAACTTCAAAATCACCAGATATTGTTGTTTTACCTTTTTTTTTTTTTTTTTGTAAAGATCATTTAACTTTCATCGGCCGATACTTCCACCTATGTCATGCAAGCGTGATTACTTAATGCGTGACGTCTAGCTAGTGCGAGAAGTGGATTTTTGGTCAAAAAGTATATAAATTTGTATCTTTTTTTAGAAAATGACTGACCGCCTCACTACATAAGACTTGTTAGGGCCCGAGCACCGATGGTGTGAGGACCCTATTGGATCTGCTCCGTTTCTTATTATTAGGGCCCGAGCCCAAAAGGGCGAAGGCCCTATTGTTCTTCTAAGGATTCTTATTTGTTTTTTTTTTTTTTTTTTTTTTTTTATTTTTTTTTTTTTTCAACCGTTGGGGCACTTTTGGGGGCCTTAACATACTCAAAAACTCTTGAAAATTTGCACACACGTCGGAATCTGCCGTCGTCCGGACGCCACAGAGGCTGGGACCCGGGCGTGGTTCAGGGCCTCTACAGCGCCCCCTGGAACACAGTTTGAAAACTTGATGTACTGCGCACACATACTTGCACGCACTCATATGAAACTCGGTACACATATAGAACTCATCGAGCTGAACAACTTTTGTACTCTATGTCATGGGCTCCACGCAACAGGAAGTGGGATATTTAGGGCTGTTTAAAAAGCGCATGCTCTGGAATTTAACGTACTCCTCCCAGGAATTCCATGGGATTGTCACCAAACTCGGTCAGCATGATCTCAAGACATTGGGGACGCTAAATTGCGAGGAGATTTTTGATATCTCGAACGGTTTGGCCGTGGCAAGGCGACAAAGTTATGGCGAGAAATGAGAAACAGGAAGTGTCTAATAACTGTTGCACACATTGCCTGATTCTGATGAAACTTCACCAGTTTGTTCCTTGTATGATGCCGATTCCATAAATGTGACTATTATGAGTCAAAGTAATAGCGCCACCAACTGGCAGCAGGAAACGTGTCATTTTCAAAATGCTTTGAAATCAGCCTCTTAATTTTACTCGATTTTCTTTAAACTTCATCAAAATCATGTCAAAACACGGCCGATAAGAATATGTAAAGGGGTCGATGATAAATCAAATGCTGTTGCCATGGCAACGTGTCAAACTTTAAAATTACATTCCTGTCTTTTCGAGGCAGATAACATGCTTAGAATTTCATGAAACTCAACACACACATCAATATTAATGATAGTTAGACACTGGCAAAAGGTCATAAATGGGCGTGGAGCAGGCACTCTATAGCGCCATCTTTTGACAAAAGTTGGGGGGTTAGTTTTTCCTACAGTCACCAAACTCTGTACTTATATTGTTCTCATCAATCTGGACAACTTTCTAAATCAAACTCATTAGCTAAGACCAACAGAAAGCCGGCTATTTTGATTTGAATGTGGATTTTTTGAAAAATCAGGTAGTAAACAAATTCACACTCCTCCTAAGAACAACCAGCTTTTCACACCAAACTTTTTTAACATGAAGAGAAGATTCTGAAGATGTTAAATTGCGAGCGGTTTTGGGATATCTTGAACGGTGTTGACGTGGTGATTTTTTAAAGATGTATAACCGTCATTTTCTATATCTTTAAAGTGCAGCATCTTAACTATTTAAAACTTTTTTCACACAGAGATCTTATCATTCTGAGCAAGTGCTGTAAATATCAATTTAATTCAAGCTTCTACGAATTAAAGAAAATTAAAAAAAGAAATCAGAAGCCTGCTGTCACTCTGCCTTGAGTGTCTGTGTTCAGTCACCATTAAGTGACTGAAGAGAGACTGAAGGGGGAGGGGTGAAAGGGAGAGAGGGAGAGAGAGTAGAACATGCTGTCTTGCTAAAGACCATCTTTGAGGAAAAAATGCACATTGATGTTACATAAATATGTTTGATCTTTGAGAGTCTGATATTTTGAGAAAATATAAAGGGTCACTAAGTCTTTCATTGTTTGTATTTTGCAGTTGTTGTTTTTTTATTTATTTTTTACTAAACTGTACCATGAACTTGTCCTATTCAGTCACATAGCAAAAGATTAAGAAAAATACAACTTTTTAGCATGAGCGGTTTATCTTCATTGATAGACATTTATTTTCATAGTGTTATTTATTGAATATAACATTTTAATTAACAGTTTCAAGACAAACTTTGTCAACAAAACAA
The DNA here is from genome assembly GCF_049309525.1 of Garra rufa. Taxonomy (NCBI): domain Eukaryota; kingdom Metazoa; phylum Chordata; class Actinopteri; order Cypriniformes; family Cyprinidae; genus Garra; species Garra rufa. The sequence goes on from NC_133376.1 coordinate 24,662,130, forward strand.
ACTTTGCTGTTATCTGTTCAAAACATCTGAAAATTTTACCATTTTAAGATCAGTTATATATATATATATATATATATATATCGCCCCATTACAATACTCAACTTGATTTTTAAAGATATTTTGAAAGAAAGAAGCGTTTATAGAGCACTTTGTGTATTGCTGTACACCCACATGAACTGTGTTCATGTTCATGTTAATTCACAGTACATAAACTAATGTTAAAATATACTATTTTACCATTAAACAATATATGAATACTTTTTTTTAGCTTAATATTAATTAACATTAATAAATACTATTTAATTATTGTTCATGTTAACTAATATAGTTAATGTTAACAAATGAAACTGGTTGGCAATTTTATATATTGTGTGTATGTGTCTGTGTGTTGATTTTAAAGTTTAACCCTTTCAATTCAGTAAACTTTAAATCCAACTGACTGAGGGTTACTGTGAATGCATGTGCCAACTGGGCACCGTTTTCCTAATTGATTCTTTCTTAGTTATGTAGCGCTTAAAAGTGATGTCTTATAACAGGAGTCACCTGCAAAGCAATATCCACACACAAATTGTACAGATAGGTAACGATGACATTTAAGCAGAAGTGGTGGACGTAAAGCAAGCAATAATAACATTTTGTTATCCTCATGAATTACATGTTCTTATCGTCATCATCAGAATATAGGGAAAATGTTCCCTATATTGTGAATGGCTTTGGGATATCTTGAACAGTGTTGATGTGGTGATTTATGAAAGTAACAATAAAAAAGATGAAGAGTTATTTTCATATATCTTTAAATTGCATTATTCTAACTCATCAAAACTTTTTACATATAAAGAACAAGAAATTCTTAGGAAATACGTGTAGTTTCAAAATGTTATCATGCTCAGAGGCCCCCAAAACATTAAAAGTGTCACATAAATTTGTCAGATTAAAGCTCTAATACCAGGGATGAACACTAGAGGTCCTCATAAAATAAGGAATCGTTTGACCTCTAATGCTATTTAGCTCATTCTCAGTGTATAAGAATGACAATATAATCCATAGAATCAGTTGATATATACTGTACTGTCAGTGTAATTTTACATAATTATTTTGTATAGGTGCTTAAAGAGCATTAAAATCTTTTTTTTTTATCTTTTAAGGAAAAATTATATGATTTAAATACATATATACACTCTCACTGGTAGAACAAAAAATCTTATAAGTATGAAACTATACTGCTCAGTTCACTTAATTAGAATGAGAAACAAATACAAAAAGGCCAAAAAAAAATCAACTAAGTTAATATGTATTTATTTTTAATATATTTGTTTATAATTATTTCACAGATGCTTATAGATTATTAAAATAATATTTAAAAATGCTTGTAGACCATAAAACATGGTAACTATTTAAAATAGGGTCTCTTTTGTTAACAATGGTTAATGAACTAACAAACACGAACAAACAACGAACAATATATTTGTACTCGATTTTCTTCAAACTTCATCAGAATAATGTAAAAGCCCTGATGCATCACATGCTGTTGCCATGGCAAATAAATAAAAATAAAAAATACATTCAAATATTTGTTTCCTGTGATATTTAAGGCAGATAGCGTGCTTAGAATTTCATTTTCCATTTTCAATTTTCAATGATTTATTATATATTTAAAGTGCAGCATCCTAACTCTTTGAAACTTTTTTCATACAAATAACTATTCATTCTGATCAAACACAGTTCATTTCATAATTATACAAAACTCCACGAATGAAAGAAAATAAAAAAACATATCTGATCTCACTCTGCTCTGCACTCAATGTGTGTGTTTGTGTGGTAAGTGGTTGAGTGTAAGGAGGGGGGATGGGTGGTAAGAGAAAGAGTCAGAGAGGAGGAGAGACAGTTAGGGTTAGTCCAAAGGGTTACTGTTAATGCATGTGCCAACTGGGCACCGTTTTCCTGATCCTATCGGGATGGCGACTGCGCAGACGGCGAGGGCCCGGTCATCGCTGCTTGCAGCTTTAATTATTATTCTTCTTCTCCGGAATGAATCGCATTTTTGAGGGCCTAAACATACCCGAAAACTCATGAAACTTTGCACACACATCAAACCTGGCGAAAATGGACATCTGATATGGGTTGCAGAAGTGGGTGTGGCAAAATGGCTCAATAGCGCCACCTTTACACGTTCCGCGGTGTGCGCATTCAGCTGTGATTCACGTACATGCACGCAAATCGGTACACACATGTAACTCACCAATACCTACAAAAAAGCCTCCTGGGACAAAATCCGAAACCCAACAGGAAGTCGGTTATTATTAATTTTCTTAGCAAAATTTGTGTCATTTTTGCCATTTTCAGGCGTCATACTTGAACGAACTCCTCCTAGAGATTTATTCGGATCAACACCAAATTTGGTGAGTCTATTCTAAAGCCCTTTGTGACGTTAAATTGCGAAGATCTAGAGTTTTCATCAGAGGGCGTGTCCGTGGCGGCCTCGCAAATTTCGATGTTTCGCAATGAAAAAGGAAGCTGCTATAACTCAGGCATAAAATGCCCGATCTGCCCCAAACTTCACATGTGTGATAACACTCCTGACCTGAAGACATTTACATGCCCATATTCAGTTTTACTCATAGCGCCACCTGCAGGCACCAGGAAGTGTCATGCTGTACTCTGCAACAAATTCCTCCTGGAGATTTAATCAGATCAACACCAAAATCGGTCAGTCTAATAAAAAGGCTTTAGCGATGTTAAATTGCGAAGATCTTGAGTTTTCGTTGAAGGGCGTGTCCGTGGCGGCCTGGCAAATTTCGTGGTCTCGCCATGGATATAAATCTTGTTATAACTCAGCCATAAAATGTCCGATTTGCCTCAAACTTCACATGTTCGATAAGAGTCCTGGCCTGAACCAATCTGAAGGCCTATATTCTATTATAATCACAGCGCCACCTGTTGGCAACAGGAAATGACTTGTACCAAACTCCTCCTAGAGATTTAATGATATCAACATTATATTTGGTCAGTCTGATCTCGAGGCCTTAGAGATGTTAAATTGTGAAGATCTTGAGTTTTCGTTAAAGGGCGTGTCCGTGGCGGCCTGACAAAGTTTGATGTTTCGCCATGGACATAAAAGTTGTTATAACTCAGCCATAAAATGTCCGATCTGCCTCAAACTTCACATGTTTGGTAAGAGTCCTGGCCTGAAGACATCTAAAGGCCAATATAAAGATATTATTATAGTGCCACCTATTGGCAGCAGGATATATCATATCTTGCACTAACTCACACATACCAAGGTCAATCTGCACCAAACTTAATATGTTTGATGAAAGTGCTGGCGTGAACACATCTACATGCCAATAATCAGTTATAGGCATAGCGCCACCAGCTGGCAGCAGGAAGTTTGGCATATTTAAGTGACTTTGATCTATTTTTCCTACATTTACTGTATTAAAAGCATACTGCCCACCGTTTGCTGTGTTCCTAAAGCCACCGGTCGGCGGTGAGCCCGTGTGCGAGGGCCCGTTCATCGCTGCTTGCAGCTTTAATATTTCTTTTGGGATCGTGTAGAGCCCTTTGAAGCTGCATTGAAACAGCAGTTTGGAACTTCAACCCGTTGGCCACCATTGAAGTTTGAGAAAAATCCTGGAATGTTTTCCTTAAAAACTGTATTTTCTTTTCGACTGAAGAAAGAAAGACATGAACATCTTGGATGAATTTTCATTCTGGAGGTGAACTTCTCCTTTAAGCTGTATTGCTATATAGCTTCATTATCTATTACATAAACATTAGCTACATTATGTATTACATAATTACATAACAATATAGCTGTATCAAAAAATTAAAAAATAAATCGCAATAACCAATTTTTATTCTGTGATATATAATTGTACAATGTAAACTCTGCAAGAGGAAAGTCTGAATTCTAATTCTCTTAATTCTGACTTTTTCAAAACTGAGAAAAATTCTGAGAAAAAGTGTGAATTGTGTAATAAAAATTCACAGTTACCTTTTTTATTATTCCATTACAGAAACAGGCTTCCATATTAAAGAAAGCGAGTGGGGAGTGATTAAAAAGACATGAATCTAGACAGGAAATTGCTTGCCTTGTACAATGAATTATGCATTTTAGTGGTTATTATGCCTTCCTGAACAATTGCAGAACTCATCAAATAAATTAACATGAACTATTGATTTGAGTTGACATAATTGTAACGTCTCTACGTTTTAAAAAGTTTCCATCTAAACACAAACTGACAGTGTTTAAACTATCTTGTTAATTTAAAGCATTGTATCATGATATATTAATGTAAATATGACCTCTGTAGCTATAGTAATTTAGTGCTGTAATGACTCAGTAAACACACTACTGTTTTCCACTTAACTTGTTGTTTTCTAAAATTCAAAGAAAGCCACAGTTGCCTAATTAAGTAGGAGGCCAGCTGAACTTCCAAGCACCCTGCCCTGCCGCGATAACCCTGTCTGGGACAGGAATGACTACTATGTTAATTCATTAATAATAACCTGCCTTTGAGTCTGAATGGCTGCGGTCCAGGATCTCGTTCTCATACTCCCTGCTGTGACAGCCAAGCGGCGGATGCGGCAGACCCCACACTGGGAGCCCCATGAGAGGGAGGAGGAAATAAAGTGCAAAAAGATTTATTCTGTCTTAACCCCCTACTCCGCGGTCTTCCCACTGACCACAAATGTCCAGCTGCAGAAGGCTTATGGGATAAATCACTTGTATGTATTTTATGTGAGTGTACAGACGGCTCAATTTAGTTAAATAACGTCACATAACACAGAATGTACTTCCAGTGTAATTTAAGTACTTTTTTGTATGTTTATTATTATTTTAACGTTATATATGTTAGGGTGGTTCTGTATTTTGTGTTATTCCTGTGGATAGTATGTAAACACGTTTCTGTTTATCTTGTCAAACTTTCATGGAATCAGAAGAGCAATTATAATGGTTCATTATTTGTTAAGCGTTATGTTAAACATTACCAAGAATTACTTCTTGAGAGGATTGTTTTATCTTAATTGCTGTTTGCTAACTGTTCATACATCCTAAGTAATGACATGAGAACAAATATTGACAGGCATAAGCAATATATAAGGCATCAGGATGTATAAGGGCAAACAAAATGAGGGGGAAAATGTCATTAAGAATTTAGATTTTTTAATGTCGGTATTTAGCTAAAAATCAGTATCACTGCAGCTTCCAACAGAAATGAACACTGCAGGCAGTAAAACAGTGAGCACTTTTTGTACACAGTTATGTTTACAGCTCCATAAGTTTTGCTTTCTGAACATAACAAGCTTTCTAGGTAACTCAGCTGGAATGCAATTGGACTTAGGATGCAGAATCCTTGGATACGAATTCTGTGAAAAATATGACTCACGATGAAAGAGCTAAAAGATGAGAAATCGAAAAACAAGCCAAAACGGCATGCTTTCCATTGCGTTTTTACGTCACATTTGCTTCTGTTCATACTATAGGATAGGTTTTACGCCTCGTTTAGACTGTCAGCCCAAATCCGATTTTTATGCAAATCCGATTGAAATCCGATCATATTTAGATAGTCTGAACAGCAACGCTGCCCTACAAAGCAAAAAGGCAGTAACTGCATTTTTGGTCAAAAATGAGTTGTTATCATTTTCATGACATTCAAGGCATCCTTTGTTATGTGACAAAATATCTTATCTCAAATGTGTGTCGTTTTGTAGAAAAATGGTAGTCGTTTGTACAGTAATTGGATTACAGGCTGGATGACAGGATAACTTTAAAGTCATTTTTCTCAGTTCTGCACTCGGCGTAGTTACTGCCTTTTTGCTTTGTAGGGCAGAACGAACTACATGAAATCCAATTTGGTCAAATCCGTTTCGAGCTACATTCGTATGTGGTTTGGAATCCTATTCGAATTGGATTTCTGCTTTTTTACGTTTTCATGCCACGTAAAACGTAAAAACGTCAGACGTTTTTGTGGAAAACATAACAAACGTCTTTGCAGAAACAAGCTCGTGTTGTTGCGAACTGCAAATCAAGTGGGAAAAAAACAATATACAGCTAGTATACGCACCTCTTTGAGTTTTGAAACCAGCGGAAACAGCAGCAGAGAATAAAGTCGCACAATCCAGCTTCCTGCATTTCTGCCGTTGATTTAGAAGACAAAATATAATCCAGCGCGACGGCAACGTTGTCATATCGCAAGACAGCATCTATATTGCAAACTGTATTGCGGTTATTGTTGTTTAGTGTTGGCGTAACAACGCTACGGCATTGCCATAGAAACCAACGCACATTCCGTAAAACGAAAGAGCGCTTATGGACACACAAATCACATTTGAACATTTGCGATATGAATGTGTGGACAGTCAGTTATTCAAATCCGATTCCATCCAGATACGGATTTGGGCTGAAAGTCTGAACGAGGCTTTAGAGTTATAGCGCCACTCAACTGACATTTCAAGTCAGAAGAGCAGTAATGCGTACAAAAGGGATGCACTTTTTTCCAGGGGTTTCAGTACAGCGTAATCGATACTGCGTCACCAGACAGGTGTGGCCTATTTGAGAATTTGCATAGGTCACCGATCATGCGCAGTTAGGGAAAAGCCATTTGCTTCAGATACCTCCACTACTGCAGGGGTTTTGTACCCTTCATATTTATATTCATATACAGTGTCTTAAAATACCTGTCCGGGATGTTGTAAACCATGATTTATTTTCGTAAATAGACGCTACAGTTACTGCATGTATTACATTTCTATAACAGCTGTTTATTTGTTTTCGAAAAATCGTTTAAATGTAAGTTTTTAAAACAAAAAAATAACCTGTATGACTGTGTTGTCCTTCATTATCCATCAGAGCTGATCCTAGGTTTCGAAATGCCCGCGCAAAAAAAACTGATTTACTGCGCATGATCGGTGACCTCTCTTAATATTTTTTTTTTTTGAAAGGGGCGTTTTCCCAACGCTCCCAGAAACGCCCATTTTACGTCGTGGTAATGAAACCCCTGGAAGTTAGTGAATGCCCGTACGAAATATGTGCGTTCATCTGTTCCTGGGAAAAATCTCTAAAAAAGCTCTTATAGAGCCAACCAGTGGACTTTTCTGTTGGAAACTGCAGTGATATGTACTTATTGGTACGTATTTTGTGACAGGTACGTTTTTGTCATGAGATCAGGCTTTGTAGGTAATGTAATCTGACTGCTTTTTAGATATATTTATTTAAATATCTAATCTCATTTACATTGTGAATATAGTCCCAGGTAAATGGTATGACAGTAGTTTTAGACAGGAAATTTTAAAACGATTAGCTGCGAGTAATTGATAATTATTTTATATATATATATATATATATATATATATATATATAAATACACACATACATGTATATATTAAGGAAAAATATGTTAGATTTATATGTAAAACATTTTAATTTATATATGATATAAATTATATACAAGTGTTTACATACAAATATATATTTTTTAATAATACATGTGTGTGTGTGTGTGTGTGTGTGTGTGTGTGTGTGTGTGTGTGTGTGTGTGTGTGTGTTTATATATACATAATATACACAGTACACACACATATGTAAACAAATTTTATTTTGAATCGGTTAATCTCAACTAATCGTTTTGCAGCTCTAATAAAATGCAATAAACTCTAATTACGAGTATTTAATTTTTGGAATCTGATTACATAATCCAGATTACATGTAATCAATTACTACCCAGCTCTGCTACTAACGATAGCCTAAATTGGTTAGCTGGTCTCCAAGCCTGGTCTAGCTGATCTATTGGCCGGTTTTAAAAGCGTTTGGAGCACTTTCCTACTAGTTAGACTGGAATACCATATAGACCATCAGAATGGCGTAGTGATTTGTGTGTGTGTGTTCTTTAGAAATGTTTGTTTATGTGGGCATCAAAAAGCTTTTAGAAACACAAGGGTATATTTATAGATCTAAAAATGTTGGTTGAGGTAAGAAGTAACATTTTATGTGGGGCAAGTTGTTATATTTATACACTTAGTTAAAATATGTGTTTGGCAAAACAATGGTTAGATGTTTTAGTTAGGCTACCTTAAGTTCCTTTTTACATTTTATTTCTGTTTTATTTGTTTTCATTGTTGTTTGTAAGAAAAAAAGAAAGCTGTTTAAACCAGCTAAAACAATTTGGCTAGGATATCATTTTGAAAGCCAGATTAAACCATTGTCTAAAACCATTACTTTTGTTGAAACGTCCCGTCGTATGCTATTTAATTGCAGCTCTGTTTGTGACAACATGAAAGGGAGAGAGGGAACTTGTGCAACTGTGTGTAAGAAAGACCTACCAAGTGGTAAAGTGAGGAAGAATGGCAACCAGCACAACGTAAACATGCCAACCACAACCCCCAAGGTCTTAGCTGCTTTCTTTTCCCTGGAAAACTTCAGAAGTTTGACCGTCAGAGAATTCCTCGCCTGATGCGCGCGACCTTTGGCTGCGCCGGAGTCCTCGTGCACCTGCGAACCCCTGTGAATCCTCAACGTTATTTCACCGGAATTCATAGTTTCCGTCTTCACGCCGGCTTCTAGATTCTTTGTTGTTCGCTTAGCCACTACATAAACTCGACAGTACATGACTAGAATAACAATTAGGGGGATGTAGAAGGAGCCGAGCGATGAGAAGAGCGCGTAAAAGGGTTCCTCGGTTATTACACACACCGTGTCATCCGGTGACGGAGGCTCCTTCCATCCTAACAGTGGTCCGATGGAGATGACCAAAGAGAGGATCCAAACCCCAAGCATGGCTAGCAAAGCTCTGCGTCCAGTCACGATGCTGGGGTATCGCAACGGATGGCTCACTCCGATATAACGGTCGATAGAGATTACGCACAGACTCATGATGGATGCGGTGCAACATAGTACATCAACCGCTGCCCAGACATCACAGAATATCCTCCCGAACACCCAGTAACCCAATACTTCCAATGTGGCTGATACGGGTAACACGGTTGTGCCAAGGAGCAAGTCGGCAATAGCAAGATTAACTATGAAATAGTTAGTTGGAGATCGCAGGTGCCTATTGCACACCACTGAAAGTATCACCAAGATGTTTCCAGCCACCGCAAAGATGATGAAAGTCCCCAAAGCCAAGCCGAGCGGGACGGCACGGGGCAGGTAGAGAGGCTCGAGTTCTGTGCCATTTAACTCGGAAGAGTTTGAAAACTTCGCTGACCCTTCGTTCACATCCAAAGAACCGCTTCCCCAAGACTGTGTGACTTCGTCTTCATTTTGTTGGCTCATTTTGGCGAAAAATGTTCTCCATTGCTGACACGTTGGATGGCTGCTTGAGTCAGGTTCCTATTAAATGAATGGAACGTTGTACGTTTGAACGTTACTGGTGAGCAATGTTGTCATTCTGAGGCACTCATGTAATGTGAAAACAAGAGTCTCTGTCTCAGGGGTGAGGCGTTAATACCGCCCATCCCTGCTTCAGTCTAAACTGAGTAAATGTTGATTTTTTTTTTTTTTTTTTTTTTAACAGAGGAAGAGTGCTGAATTTAAAGTTTACACTGAGAAACTCGGTGTAGCATTTCTGACTCACTCAGAAATTGGAAGCAGATTTCATCATTACAAAGAAACAGCAACATTGAAATAAACATGACATTTTTAAGTAGAAAAACTGAAACATTTTTTAGTAGTAAAAAATGTGACCCTGGACCACAAAACCAGCCTTAAATAGCTCAAGTATATTTGTAGCAATAGCCAAAAGTACATTTTATGGGTCAAAAAGATCGATTTTATGCCAAAAATCTTAAGTAAAGATCATGTTCTATGAAGATATTTATGTAGATGTCCTACCTTAAATATATCAAAAACTTATTTTTTGATTAGTAATATGCATTGCTAAGAACTTTAAAGCTGATTTTCTCAATATTTATATTTTTTTTGCACCCTCAGATTCCATATATTCAAATAGTTGTATCTCAGCCATATATTGTCCTATCCTAACAAACCATACATCAATGGAAAGCTTTGTTCAGTCTCAATATTAATTATGGAAAGTGTCTGACAAACTAATTAGTAATTTGCAGTTCAAAAAGTTGAATGTCAACTGCAACCAAGAGAAGAACCTGTTTTAATTATTAAAGCTAAATCTGAAATACTTAAAGGACATGAGGTTATAGCCTCTTTTTTACATTTTCAAGCCATCAAGGAAAAAGTTTAAGTTTATAAAAACATTTTTGTGAAGCATAGTGTGACGTCACATGTTGTTTTCTGTGCTTTGTATAAAGCCAATGACCATGCGACTTTTGTTACACAATTTTGTCTCATGCAAAGTCTTTATTATCTCCTTAAGTCTGAGGATGAGCTCATTGGGTTGGAGACATGAGGTTTTAATCCCCAAGTGTGCCAGGAATAGAGAGCTTTTTTAGATCCTAATCTTGTTTTAATGTTTTTGAAAAATTTGATTTGTCTGATTTTTTCAAATGTATTTTATTTTATGTCTTTTTTTAAATTTACAACATCTTAAGTTGCATCTAACTCTTAGATTTTATCAGCTCATGCACTCCCTGTGAATCGAACCCACAACTTTGGCACTCCCAAGTTTTTCCGATATTGCTTCATATTTAAATGAATGAAAACAATGAAATGATGTGAATGAACTGACACAAAGGGCATCAGTATTTATTTATTTTTTTAGTGATCATAAACCTAGTTTCGTAATGTATTTTTATTCTTGCTGACAAAAATGTGTCTACATATGTTTAAAAAAAATATTGAGTGATTTTTTTTTTTCTTTCAGGATTCTTTGATGAATAGAAAGATTCAAAGATCAGCATTTATCTGAAATAAAAAAGCTTTTGTAGCATTAAACACTATACCATACAAAAGCTTGGAGTCAGTATAATTATTATAGAAATGAATAGTTCGTTTAGCAAGAATGTAGATAATTTATAATGTTACAAAAGATTTCTGTTTTACACAAAAGCTGCTCTTCTGAACTTTCTATTCATCAAAGAAACCTGAAAAAATTCAACTCAGCTGTTTTCAACAAAATAATAATAAGAAGAAATGTTTTTGAGCAGCAAATCAGAATATTAGAATGGTTTCTAAAGGACCGTGTGACTGGAGTAATGATGCTAAAAATTCAGCTTTGAAATCACAGGAATAAATTATATTTTAAAACATATTAAAATAGAAAACAGTCATATTAAATAATAAAATAATTTCAAAATGTTACTGCAGTACTTTGGATCAAATAAATGCAGGCTTGGTGAGCAGAAGAGACTACTTAAAAAAAAAACGTAGAAAATCTTACTGTTCAAAAACTTTTGACTGGTAGTGTAGTTCTGGTTTTGTTCTTCAGCATCTCTCCTTTCATGTCTGCTGTGTTGTTCATAGAACAATAAAATGATCTCTTCATTAAGAATAAATGCTTTGGCAGGGGATAATCTGCTTCTTCTAGTCTATTTTTCAGCCTATCTCTTGGGAATGAGAAAGGTCAGAGATTAATAAAACATAGAGAGGTTCCTTTAATACAGATTAATCCTTGACTGAGGTGTTTCCAGTGTAAAATTTTCTTTGACAGCGCACTATAGTCCATGCTGAGGGTTAATCTTTTTTTTTTTCCAGGAAACTTGCCCATACATATTAATTAAGCTCCCGTTGTTCTTCATGTCAGAGTGCATTTATTATGATTAGTCCTGATTAGAGAATATTTTTGAATACTTGAAGTATGCAATCAGACACTATCAGGTACATTTAATACTTGCCATGTGCAGTACCTCCTGTGTCCTTTTTTTCAGAGAACATATTCAGATATGAGATATTTCTGGTTGTCCACGCACCTGGAAGGCGTTTTGTTTGGCGAGGGAACATTGCAACCCCCTGACCTCCCTGGTTATTAATCAAACCCATGGCATCTACTGGTGCCCCGAAATAAGCACACAAATCCATCCACTTAAAATCAGTTTACGATGCCTTGAGATAACTCCGAAAATAATCTTTTTTCTAAACATTGCTCACATAACATAGTCTTATATAGAGTTCAGGTGGTATTGAGTGGCTTTAAATGGAAATGGACTGACTGACTTAAAAGCCTGGGGGAGAACGGCAGCTCGGACAGTATAAACTTATGGTTCGTGGACTCTTAAAGGGATAGTTTATTCAAAAATAAAATTATATTCTTATTTACTAACTGTTATCTCATATCCCAGGTGAAAAAGAATTATATTAAAAATATACTTTATTAATGTGTACTAAAGTATGTTTTCTACATTGTGTACTATTTTCGTCAAATCCAAGTATAGTTAAGTGTATTCAATTATGTATTAACTTCAACTTAACATCTACTTGACTACACTTCTAGTGTAAATAGTATACTAAAATGGAACAACTTTTTTTAGACTTCAAGCGCACTAAAATACACTAATGAAAATCAAGATTCATGAGCAATTAAGCACATTTACAGTACAATTGCATTGTATCGCCATTCCAATGGAAATACACTTAAAAAGGCATTGCAGTGCAAATATAGTTGTGTTTAAGTACATTTTGTGCATACTGCTATCATACTTATAATTACTATAAACATCAAGATTCATGAGCAATTAAGCACACTTACAGTACAATTGCATTGTATCGCCATTCTAATGGAAATACACTTAAAAAGGCATTGCAGTGCAAATATAGTTGTGTTTAAGTTTGTGCATACTGCTATCATACTTCTAATTACTATAAACTGTTAATTTAGTATGCCTCTGTAATATTTCAAGTGATCTACAAATGCACTTCCTAACTATATTTAGTGCTTTATACACTTATTTAAGAGTGTACTGTAAGTGTACAGAAGTCACACTTCTAATGAAGTGAGATCATAGTACAGTTTAAAAAAGTATACTAACAATTAATTTCCAAAAAATATACTTTCCATAAGTACAGTAAATTGCCACTCTATGTCAAATTTAATACACTTTAAAAAAATAAACTTCTAGACAATTTAAAATACATTAACAACAAAGTACACTTTCAAAAAGTACATTTAAAAAATTATTTGATTACTGGTAAATTAGTATACTTACTTTTTGGACTCTTAAGTTGAACTTAATTACATATTTTTTGAAGTATACTTTTAAAAAGTACATATTAAATACTCTTTAAATAAAGCACAATAAGTAGAAGCATACTTGTTTTATACTTCATGTACTTCGTTCATATTTATAATACACTAAAGTATACTACTTTTTTACCTGGGATGACATATGATTTTTCCTAGGGACACAAAATTATTTTTTAATTTTTTAGTGACAGTTCATAGTGACCAATGCCGGTAAAACTCCATATAGGGACCAATTATATATAAAAGCATCCTAAAATAATTTTCAAAATTATATAAAAGAATGTTCTGTGTTCTTTCAAAGAACAGATCAAATACATCTTCATCATCAGTTAGAGTAAACTATGTAATTGCTTGTTTACAGCAAGTCAGCTATATTTGACTTCAGTAGTCTATGCGCTCTGGTTTTAAAATATGTAAGCATGTCAAGCTTAAGCACAGATGAGAAAAGTAATTTTTTATTTTTTATTTTTAACTGACGCTAGGGACTTTTAATACCCAAATCATCAGACTGTGGGAACTAAGAACGCATCACCTTCTCTACGGCATGGGGAAAGTACCAGAGCTGAGAAAGGGGACATGCCACTACTGTACCTCTGGACCATGATATAGGCTTAAATGCCTTATCAGATGGGGTTTTGACGTTTCCCATGAGGTTTAGTTTACTATACATGTGATATTTAAAATTATTTTACTGACCTTTGTGGTCTTGATGAATGATTTAGGACCTGGGCCATTCTGTTTAATTACCATTTGAGTATTTCATCAACGTCAGGCACTTTTCTGTCCCAGAGGTTGATTTTTATTAAAACCAACATATTTCAACCTTAAAACTGTCACCATGCCTACACCATTTATTTTGGCTTCTTTTCAAATGCCAGTTATGTATGAGTTGTAT
>NC_133376.1:24676618-24693845 GCF_049309525.1 Garra rufa
ATCACAGTTAACTTATCTTTTGCGAATTCCTCACACTCCTACTTTCATTACTTTGCCTCTGACAACTAAGTAATGCTGTGATGAGCACTGAACCACTTTAGTCGAAATGCAACCCTTTTTTCTCTCAGCTAGAGATGTTCATATTAAAACAGTGTCAGATTAATGTTGAAATCTTAACATGTCTCTTCTTGATCGTATTTAGTTGTGCTTCAGACTATAAGATACTCTTGAGAGCTCTAGGAATAGGCAAACTGTCAGTACGGTTATAGCTCTCTAAGCCACCATAACATTTCTGCACGTTGACATTTATTAAAATGTATATGATTTATCTCGACAAAACCTTCGGAAGCTAAAGTGCAGTAAACATAAATTAACCTTCACTTTCAGAAATAAAGTCGGAGTGCCAGGTACATTATGCAAATTCCACACAAAGACTTTGCATAACTCTATCTAATATAAAGCATGTCATTTTACCATTTACTTTGTGCGAGAATAAAATGGCTAGGGGCATGTAATAAAACCTTGTCTGTGGCATTTCTTTCTGCAAAGTGCACTTTTGTACAATCATGTTCAAATGCCTTAAGTACAGCCAGCCTTGTTGTGTCTCATGGGTAAAATGCTCTTTAGCACCCTGTTGTGACACATTTGTCTCAAGCCATGGTGTTCGTATTGCACCTTTTTTAAACCCCGGCACCTTTGCAGACCTCTCCATGTGGCTTTATCCTCCATCTCAGGTCAAACAGACACCAACACAGTTTTGTTATAGACATGATGTGGATCCCAAGAGACACAAATCTCATTTACACTTCAAGGAGGAAGTCTCAGGCAGCTTGAGCTGAACATGCCCTCCTGCTCTTAGTGTCAGCTATGCTTGTCTGAATTACAGTCCGTCTGAGCTGACGGCTGTGACAGGAAAGAAAGAGGGCTTTCTGGAAGAAATAGCCTGTCTGAAATGTGTGTCGGGTACATTTAGTCTTTGGCCTTTTTGGATGCCACTGAAGAGTGGGAAAGTAGTGAAGTGTAGACTAAAGGTGCGGTCACATTTACCGCTGTTCTGTGAATTTTCATGGGCAAAATCCAGTAATTTCTGTTGAAAGAACCAGCATATGCTGGTTAGGTATGTTTTGAAACATGCCAGCTGGTTTAAAATGGTCATGTGCTGGTCCTAAGCAACTATCTCCTGCTCAGAACCAGCTCATAACCATCTTATAACCTGCTCAGGACCAGTTTAACCAGCTCATGACCAACTAACCAGCTGCCATGCTTCAAAACATACCTAACCAGCATATGCTGGATTTTTCAACAGGGAATCCATGTGATATGACCATATTTTTAGATTTAAATATTTTAAAGGAGTAGTCCACTTTCAGAACAACAATTTACAGATAACTTACTCACCCCCCTGTCATCCAAGATATTTATGTCTTTTTTTCTTCAGTCGTCAAGAAATTATGTTTTTTTTAGATAAACATTTCTGGAAATTTCTCCATATAATGGACTTAAATGGTGCCCCGATTTTTGAATCTTCAAAATGCCGTTTAAATGCAGTTTAAATGCAGCTTCAAATGGCTGTAAACATTATATTTTTACATACCTTTTAAGCACTGAAACTCGTCCAGCGCTAGGGCTTGTAGTGCGAGTTCCTGACTTTACGTACTGCGTCCACCGTGCTCTGCAACACAGCGAATGCTTGAAGCAGTCCCATCACCTTACTCGCCGATTGTTTGTAACAGTGGAACAGATGTGGTCCAGTCGTGACAGCACTGAGATTCCTGCTCCGCTGGAAATGGCTGGCATTTCCCACACTTGCACCACCATCTCGTCTCGTTTGAACGCGGTCCGCCCGAGGCTTGTGTCGCCGCCGCGGCTGTCGCAGTTTTCTCTCTCTGACAGAGTTGATCGTCTGTCCATCTCATGTGCTCCTCCAGCTTCAAAGTCGTCCGACATCGTTGTACTTTATGTTGTACCTTGTTGCTAAAGAGTATTTGATTGCGTTGCACTTCTCTCTTCTCAAGTTCGCTTTGTAAACACTGGATCTGTAGTTTCGCATACGTCATGCGTGACCTTTCGACGTGAGTACGTAGAGTCGGGAACGCGCACTACAAGCCCTAGTGCTGGACGAGTTTCAGTGCTTAAAAGGTATATAAAAATATATTTTTCTAAGAAAATGACCGAATGTTTAGGTAGATAAGACCCTTCTTCGTCGTCTGGGATCGTTTACAGCCATTTGAAGCTGCATTTAAACGGCATTTTGAAGATTAAAAAATCGGGGCACCATTTAAGTCCATTATATGGAGAAATTTCAAGAAATGTTTATCTCAAAAAACATAATTTCTTGACGACTGAAGAAAAAAAAGACATAAACATCTTGGATGACAAGGGGGTGAGTAAATTATCTGTAAATTGTTGTTGTTCTGAAAGTGAACTACTCCTTTAACTATACACATTTTTGCAACACCGTAATTACATACCTTACTTACTAAAGGTTTCGTGGCAGTTTCAAAGTGAAATGTCCAGAGAGTGGCGCTAAACACGTTCAATATGCGACCATAGCACGTTTTTAATATGTTGGCCAGGCACGTATTGCTGCGTTTTTATTACGCTTGATGAGGTACTTATTGCAGCTGTTCAGAATTCAAATAGTCGAGGAGTTTCGCTAAAGGTTAATGTTCTGTTGTGTTGGAAATATCCCCTACACCAGCGGTTCCCAACCGGGGGGTCGCGACCCACTAGGGGGCCTCAGTGATCCTCCAGGGGGGCCGCGAGATATCTTAAAATGAATTTAAATATTGTCCTATAATTGTTTAATTTCATTATTAATATGCTAAATGAAAATAATAAAAGCACAGCCTCTCTCGTGTTCTGTGATTGATTGCTTCAGACTTGGCGCAGCAAGCCTCATCGCACTGTTAAATACAGACTAAATGGCGGCTCAAAACTTCTAAACGCTGTACGCAAACTACTGTTTCATCTCTCAGCTGCATGCATGAAGCAAACCGTCGCTCTAATGTAAAGGTAAAAATGATTAGTGTCATAATAACGAACTTGCGCGTGCCTAATGTATAACACTCGTGTATGTCAAAGTCGTACATGAGACACGCAATTCACAAACTATGCGCGCTCTCGGGGCTCTGATCCCTATCTTATTTTTGCGTGAAATTTCAAACATTTGCCTAGTTGTCCAAATTATTGTCCTGTGAGTGTTTTATAATGGATGCTCGCCCATAGAAGAGGAGTGAGGCTCGGTGTTTATGAGCATCAGGCGCGCACTGACAGAGTTCACTGATCCCAAACCTTCTCACCGATGTGTTTCAACAGATTTAGAATGTATTTGCTGTATTTTGAATTTGTGTATTAGTTTTTAATGGATACAAACAGTAGATATTCAGTCAGTCAAGTTCAAAGGGATAGGTTTAGTGATCTTTTGGTATCTCCCTGTTATACGGCAGGTTCACTTATTTAAGAAAAAGTACTCTGAAGTTGTAAAGAATGTCTGAAGTAAAATAATTTTAAAAGTTAGAAACAAATGTTTTGGTTAATAAAAAAGGTTTCAAAATAAATACTTTTTCTTTACTGCGGAAGTACAGTATAAGAGGACATGTCAGGCATAGGGGGGCCTTGCAAAATTGTCCGGAGAAGGAGGGGGGCCCCGGAGTAAAAAGGGTTTGGGGGGGGGGGGGGGGGGGGGGGGGAGTTAGGACAATTCTAAGGGCCCACGCCATTTAGGGACCCCCAGAGATCTGCTTTTGTGTGGTAGGGGGGGCCCAACCTCATATTTTGTCATAGGGCCCAAAATTACGAGCGGGGCCCCTGCTACCCAATAGTGTTAATAAATACAAAAGTGATATAAAAACGCATTTGTTTATGCAGCCGTTCTATTTTATTACCTCCTTATGCAGATTTGAGCTGTTTTGTTTTTCATCACTGGTGAGCTATCCTGTGAGCTACCGAGCAAACCTTGGCTGAATTAGAAATCTCATGCTTATGAAGCTGTTTATGTCACGACAATGTTTAAAAGTATCTGTTTTTAAATCGTGCAGGATGTTAAAATTGTTAAGTCATAACATAATATTCTGCCAGTAATTGTGTGAAAATTAGACTTTATTAATCAAAACTCTGTACCTGTAAATCATACTTTGTGTGAAAACCCTGGTGAAAAAAAACAACAGCATGCTGGTAGGAAGTTTTGATGCTGGTTTAAACTAGTCCTTTGCTGGTTTATGTTGGTCCTTAGCTGGTCATTTGAAAACCTACCTAACCAGCATATGCAGTTTTTTTTCAACAGGGAAGGTATACTGCCTCAATTGTTCATTTTTAACTGTAAACTGCAGTGATTCATACATATGTTTTTTTTTGTTTTGTTTTTTTTTTTTCAATTTTGCAGAGATCTATATAGAGGCGTGCATTTCCAATAAGTTTATGTTGAAATCTTTCCCTATTCAGATTTTACAAGATATAGATGAGTTTGTTTCTTCATCGGAACAGATTTGGAGAAATTTAGCATTACATTACTTGCTCACCAGTGGATCCTCTGCAGTGAATGGGTGCCATCAGAATAAGTCCAAACAGATGATAAAAAACATCACAATAATCCACTTGCAGAGCTAGGTAGATTACTTACAAATTGTAATCTGTTCCAAATTGTACAAAATTGTAATCAGTAACATAATCCATTACATTACACATTTTAGGTAATCTAATCAGACTACTTTTAGATTACTTTTAGATTACTTTAACGTAACTCGTTTATCACATTGATTTAAACAAGATAATCTAAAACCATAATTATAAAAAAATACAAAGAGTGAGAAAATATATTCATTTCATTGTAATTAACAACATGAAGTGCATTAAACTTTATATGACGTCAAGGTTTCCCAAACTGGGGTTCGTAAAGGAACTGCAGGGGGTTTGTGAGTTTAATGAATGGCTAACAAGTAATTTAATCATAAAATGTTACATTAAAATAAATAATTTTTTAAATAACAATCAACATACTAAAAAAGATGAAATATTTTGTTCACCTCATTACCTGCAAGCCATACGACCATTTATCAATGTCAAAGAACCGTAAACATGCAAATGTGATACTTAATTATTAAAACATTTATTTTAAAATCTCAGGGGTACTTAAAGAGGTCATTGATTATGATTTCGCTTTTAATGAGTTTGAAAGACAAAAGCCTTTCAAAAATGACTCCAGTCTATCAATTAATGTCTTGTGGCGTGAAAAAACTTAATCCTACTAAGATACAGGTCCTCTATCCATAATAACGCTTTCTCCAGTGAAAAAAAAAAATCATTTTGTCTGAATCTGAATGAGAAATATGCATAGATCAAGCACTGTTTATAAGTGAAAACAGCTTTTGATGTGAGAGGACAACACAAGATGGACGTTTTCATTGGAGGTAGCACTATTATGGTTTATAAACCTATATTTTGTCCAGAAGCATTGAAAGTTAAAATGCCTTAATTATTGATTTGCTTCCACAAACACACAGCTTTTCACTTCACAAGATTTTAATTAATGGACTTATGATGTGGATCTTGTGGATTTTTATGTAGTTGATTAAACATTTTTTTTTGTTCTTTTCTTGAACGCACGTCAAAAACTGGCACGGAAAAGAAGAAATGTTTCTTTTTTTTTTGTTTTCTTTGCGCGTTAAAAAACTATTCTTCTAGCGTCAAAAAAATTAAGGAAGCATTGATATCACATGGACTATTTTAACAATGTCCTTACTATCTTTTTAGGCCTTGAACGCAGTTATGTTGTTGTCTATGCAGGATCAGAAAGCTCTCGGATTTCATCAAAAACATGTTACTTTATGTTCTGATGATGAACGAGTTTTCATTTTTGGGTAAACTATCCCTTTAATGTGCCTGAGCTATACTGAACAGTTGTTTTTTCATTAACTGTTAGCTAATAGGACAAGCTGTAAATTGTTACCAGTCCAGACATGGCTAAACTATATGGACAAAGGATCTTTTTACTCACAAAACTTTGCTAATGTAACGTACCTTAATAAACCTAAGGAAAATACCCCACTGTTATCTTGTCCAAGTGACACACGGCATCTAAAAGAAAGAAAAGCGAGCAAGACCTTGAAGGGCAGTGGTAGGGTCAAAGTAAAGCTCCCATCTCCCTGAGGCCTAACGCAGTATGAGCCTTTTACTAGAAGTTGTATAATACACATGGTTACATTGTGAACCGCTCAATGTAAAACACATGGTGTCTTTATCTGTTGTGGCTGAGGTAGGAATCCAGTCTTTCAAAGCAGCATTCATCCTGGTACGGAGGATCTAATGCCAGAGACTTTATTTAACCAATAGTCTTTTCAAGTGTACTCAGGCAAATCAAAGCATCTTTCATGCTGGGATTCCCTCTCAAAAAGTGTTTTCACATTGTTTACATTTCATATAAGTTCAATTTTAGAAGCTTTTGATCAATTTGATGTTGACATAGATGAAATAACACTTCTACATACCTTGAAACCTTTTTGATTATGTTAATACATGGTTTTGAGTAGATTAAAAAAGTGATATACAAGCACTGGGAGTTGGTAGGGGCCAAGAATAGTTTGTTCTTTCATATTCTGAACAGTGAGGACACAGGCAAGTTGCTGAGAGCACAGAGGGACACTCAACGCTTGCCGAATAACTTGATTTAACAACATACTCCAACTCCTCAGGGAACAGCAGTGCAAACAAGGTTGTTTAGGACTTCCTGTATGTATGAGTTTTAGAAACACAGGATTTTTTCTGTCAAATTGTCATAATCGGTTTAAGTGTCCTCTGCTGCTTGTGTGAGGTGGTTGGTTTGATTGAGTTTGTTTGACAAGCATGTGTTATGAAGTAAATCTTCATTTAATTTAAATAAACTGTACTGACAGAAGCTTAGGTTGTTCCGCCACATATTAATCACTTTGAGAGAAATGTGTTCTTGGGAGAAAAGCGGTAAAGCCACGGTTTACATAACTTAATCTGTGTACAGCATGCTTATGGGAGCAGAGTGACATCCGCTGCAATTGATCTTTAGATATTCTGGGAGCAAACAAGTGACACTGGCTGAATGGACATTTAAGGAAATTTATAAACATCCCCGGAATAAGAGGAGTGGGGATGGCTCTCTTGATATCTGTCTGTGCCAAGATCTAAATCCAAAGGGGGAAGGAGAGATATTTTCATCATGAGAAATGTTAAGTGTCCTGAGACCCCTCAGTCTGGACATAATGAGGAGAAAGCTTTCTCCTACTCATCATCTTCATTTTTTTTCTTCCTCTCTATATGCTTTTTGTATAGGCTGTGTGAAATGCAGTGCTCTTTTTGAATTATGCAATACATTATCATTTATTCTAATCGAGTGCTTTTATTAAGGTGGCTAGCCTAAAAAGGTAAAACAAATGACTGACAATAACAAAACCTGCAACTATTCATCAAAAGAAGAAAAATCTGATTAGCCAGAGATCATGCTGACTAAAAACAAACAAACAAACAAAAAAAAACCCCTGTCTTTAATGTGCAAAATGCTTCCATCTAGTGGTCATATTGCTATTATCTATCGATCTGTGTCTATGTATCTATCTTATGTAGTCTGTGTGATAAAAGTTGATAATATCGGTCTGTTACATGAGATGATACAAATATAGATATTTAGATACAAATATAGATAGATAGATAGATAGATAGATAGATAGATAGATAGATAGATAGATAGATAGATAGATAGATAGATAGATAGATAGATAGATAGATAGACATTATATTTGATAAAATATGAAAAAAAGAATCTAAAAGTAAAATTTTATTAGGACAAAAATAGAGAAAAGGAAAAAAATCCACAGATTTTCGTAACAGTCTGTTTCCTTTGATATTTGATCTTCTTATTCGGAGCAGTACTAGGTGTCCTCTTTGGCAGCATGACAGCATTTCACAGACACATACTAATGAGTCTCCTGCAGCCAATCAGAGGAAGGTAGCCCATGACATCTGGGAGCAGATCAGTAAATTCAGGGCACATGCGATGCTCTCTGGGAGAGCCAGTCATTTCATCCTTTCAATCTTTAGATCTTTTTCATCCTCCACCTTGCTGCACTGGGATTTTGTGATGTTTAGAATGCAGTCCATCAGACCAACTTCATGCCATCGCTTTCAGTCTTGTTCCACCCACTCCTGAACTTCCTCCATATTTGGCAGCATGCTCATGAAGCCATCAAGACCCATGACATTTAATGGACGAGGGGCTGTCATATAGTGAGGCCAAGCTGAGGGGCAGACTGGATCTGAGGAGCTGAGCGGAAAACAGCAGGATGAAATGAGAGTCTGTTTTGAACCCTGGCACTAGAAACTCACCTTACTAAAAACTTTCAGGCTTTTTTTTTAACTTGTCATGTCAGGCTAGTTTATTGCCATAATATGATGTTTTATTAACAAAATTTGGGAGGAGCACGTTCAGGTAATTAACCTGGATTAACACGAGGAGCACAATCAGTAATTAACCCTGCTGAAAAAAAAAAAAAAAAAAAAAACTGCTAAAATCAGCAGCCTTACCTCTGTTCCTTAACAGTTTTTTAGCATCCCTCCTCCACCCCTTCTCCACACTTACAACTAACCTATGGGGGGTATTCTGAGTTTGGGCCAAAATTCCGAGCGCTGAGCCTTTCCCTCGGACAGCATGCCAAATACGCATAACCCCTTCTCAGTTCATTATATGTAAATGTGAACTCGTGAACTACAAGTTGACTGTCTGATACTGGAAGTTGGAAAAATCAAGCAAACTTCAGATGTAAAAACAAATATCAAATGTGTGTGTTAATTAAAATCAGAGTTTAACAATAAAGATGACCCATGATCCATTCACCAATCTTTAGGCCTACCTTATTTTTTTATGTGTTGTAAACTTTAATATTTGGTGCTTTGTGATGGATTTTATGAATAAATAGGTCTTAATAAATAAATTAATTATATGTTGTTTATACATTATTTTACCTAAAACTAAATAATTAAACTATACAATAACTGAATTCTGCTTCATTCACTAGGGGCACTGTTCGGAAGCGTAGGGGAGAGCGGGGCACAACCTAACACTTTTTGAATTTCGCGGTTTATGTAAATCCACGTGGGGTTCAGAGTACAATTTTTATCCACATTATTTTCACACTTGTCTAGTACAAATATATCGCTTTGTTTCATATTTACAGTGTATACGTTTTTCGTTATTTACCTCAAAAGAAAGGAAGTGAAATGTGACAACATGCCCCGTAGGTGGGGTACATTGTAACATCCGAGGGGCACGTTGTAACACGACCATATGACATCTTAAAACGTTATCTGATCGAATTAAAATAATATACACAAACTAAAATATTTTGTCAGTAAAATACATGTGTTAACTTTTTCAAATGAAGTAATGACGTTTTTTTTTTTTTAAATAAAAATGATCTAATTTTGGAGTTTGACAATGAACACATCGCAACAATGCTTTGAACGGCCCTGATCGCAACACACAGCTGTACAGTAGTTCAAAACAATGTGGACAAATAGATGAAACACATTTAGACATTCAGAAAAACACTCTCCTCCCTCCACACAGCTCTCATAGAAGAACACAACACACATAAACCAGCCAAAATGCTTAACATTTCTTGAAATAATGACATCTGAACATTAAACATTGATTTTCAGCCTTTATTCACCTGTTTCTTGTGGTTTCTTGTCAAAATCCTTAGAAGTAAATAGTGTAAATTGCACCGCTAATGTCATAGAATAGCATAGTTTAATAACAGCGGGGCATATTGTCACACAGTGTTAACGTTCCCCATCTGCGCCACTGGAGTTTAAAACAGGTTAGTGTCTTCTGCTGGTTTGCCAAGCATTAATAAACTGATCTAAACTGATAAATAACAAATTGGAGATTAAAATAATAGCAGTTTTGTCTAATTTTAAATGAATACTAAAAACTGAAATGAAAAGTTTAGCCAGAATTGAACTTTTACTATGGTAAAATAAATATGCAGCGATATCTTCAAAATGCTTTTGAATTTTGGCGCTCTTTTTTCTCTGCATAGTGTTGCTATGGCAACTAGTAAATACCGTAAATTTGGTTATGCTAGCATGTGTGGAAATATTTGAACCACGTGTGTTACAATTAACCCCGCGTTAGGTTGTGCCCCGCTCACAGTGTACGTGAACTTCTAACATCAAGATGCTGTCGAGCTGGACCTGAGGTAAGCTTTGGCAAGTTACACCTCTTGTAGTGTTTATTCAAATATACTCCTTCAGTAAACCCTAATATATTCCACAACTTGTAGAAAACATGTTATGCTCCATATCAACGGATGCAAGTTTCAAAGAAACGTTGTGTACTTCAGGGTTGGTTCACATAGAACGCATTCGCTGCGTCGCATTTCCCACTTTTTCAACGCTAGATATTTGTAATGCATGCCTCATGCTAAAAGGCGTATTTTAATTAGGCTAATTGTTCTGGGAAACTTATTCGGCAACCATTTTTATCTTTCTCTAAGAAGCTTGGACTAGTAAGGTTTTTTGTGTATGTTGTGATTTTCTTGGAAGCTTTAGTGAAAATGAAAGCCGTTGTGTGTGGTGTGCAGTATTGTGATATTTATGTGTATATTTATGAGTTTGTGAAGTTACATTGTAGTTATATAATCTCCAGGTTAACCAACAACTTGTTTTTAATCTCTTAATGTTTCCGTGTTTCAGATGGTCAGTCTGTGTTTTATTGGTATGGATTTGTGACTTTTTTGGCAAATACATTACTAGGTTAATTTTATGTTATTTTATATTATTTTGCTTAAAAGTATTGGTACTTACTCTGTTTATTCACCTTTTTATTCCTGTAGGAGTGAGCGTAGCCATTTGTAAATTTAATGGGCCTGGCTTCCGGTCTTGTCCGCATCCAGCTCTTTTTAGCTGTACAAAACAACTTGTTTTGCTGCTTAATATTGTGTGTCTTAGCATATTATTTTAATTTACTATCTTAATTATGAGCACACTGGTGTGTATTGCAAACAGTTTTACTGTTTACTGCACGTTGTTATTCTTCTCTTTCTTTCCCTATGGTGGCTGAGTCTCACCCATAGGCTTACTTCCATGTTAAAGAAAAAGGTGGATACCCTATTCGAGGGAAGTGCAGAATAAGTAAAAATGGATTACATAAACCTAACATCATCAGTTCAGTGGTACTAATGCTTTCTTATGATAATTATAAAAATAATGTGATGTGAAAGGCATTATTCCAGGAACCTCTTGTATGCATCTATCAGTGTTTCCATCATGATTGCAATTCATTCTCTAAATGACACAGCACTCCTAGTGGAGTGGTTTCTCTTCAGTTTGGGCCTAATTTTTTTATTTATTTTTTTCTGGAAAAGAGCAGACTCAAGTTGTTTGTTTGGGAAAGAATGATTAAAGAAGGTGACATTCAGCATCAAGAGGGTAGCACAAATACTATGAGTCTAATCTATCACTGGAATACATAATGCATCCACTGGGCTGCATGCTGCCACCACACAAATGTGAGTGGACGTTTTCAGATGGGCCTTATTGTGCAAAAATGATTACTTTCCCTCCACTGAAAAATGCCCCTCTGATTAAATGCAACAGTGCATCAGAGGGGACCATGTTTTGTGTGGCTTGCCATTGCTTGTGTGTGTGTGTGTGTGTGTGTGTGTGTGTGTGTGTGTGTACATTGGCTAATCTTTGAGAAAATTCAAGTTTTGAAATAAGTCCAGGACAATTACATATTTAAAATGAAAGCAAGAGAGAAAAAAAAAAAAATCACACATACCCTCCCACGTCTCAACCAGCCTTTCTCTGTCAGGCTGTATGAGTGTTTGGGGACCTTATCTTTTTTAATAAAAGACTAATTACAAATCAACACTTTTAATTAGACAATGGAATTTGTTCTGACTTGATTCTTTATTTTAATAACTAACATAGTTTATTTAATTGTTTGATATTTTGCTAGATGAACCCCCATTGGAATGCACTATTCAAGGATCCTCTTTAATAAACTGTTTATTTGAAGTTAATTGATCAATTAAATATACTCAAGGCGCTCAGGACGCATTAAAACATTTGCAAACAAACACAGGCATGAAATAAAAGTGAATTTTCATAGTATGTTAGCATGCAGTCCTCAGAAAACTGATTAATATTATGTATATTAACATGATTGCTGGAATATTGCTGCAGCACTGAATGTTTTGTACATTGTAATTGAAAAAAAAAAACCTATTATGCCCATTTTTACAATGTAATATAAGTCTCAGGTGTCCCCAGAATGTGTCCATGAAGTTGCAGCTCAAAATACCCCATAGATCATTTATATCATTTTGAAAATGATTTTGAGTGGAAGTAAAAACACACTGTTTTTATGTGTGCCTCTTTAAATGCAAATTAGCTGGTGGTCCCCGCCCCCTTTTCCAGAATTGGGCTGTGCCTTTACAGCTCCTACCTCAGATATTCTGCCAAAAACATCTGTTTGATTTTGATTATCATGTCTAGGGCTGCACCATTAATCGGATTTGTAATTGCGTTCATGATTACGGATGCCACAATTACGAAATTGTCCAAACCCACGATTACAAGTTCACGTTGGAGAATGAGCCTATTTCCAAAAAAAAAATGGAGTGTTCCTTTAATAAGTTATTTTTGATATATGAAAATACTATTAAACCTGTTATACAGTATTATGACACCACTTTTTTGCAAATAAATTTCAATATAGTGATAATACCATATGTGACCCTGGACCACAAAACCAGTCTTAAGTCGCTGGGGTATATTTGTAGCAATAGCCAAAAATACATTGTATGGGTCAAAATTATTGATTTTTCTTTTATGCCAAAAATCATTAGGAAATTAAGTAAAGATCATGTTCCATGAAGATTTTTTGTAAAATTCCTACTGTAAACCTATCAAAATGTAATTTTTGATTAGTAATATGCATTGCAAAGAACTTAATTTGGACAACTTTAAAGGTGATTTTCTCAGTATTTTGATTTTTTACACCCTTAGATTTCAGATTTTCAAATAGATGTATCTCGGCCAAATATTGTCCTATCCTAACAAACCATACATCAATAGAAAGCTTATTTATTGAGCTTTCATATGATGTATATATCTCAGTTTTATAAAATTTAACCTTATGACTGATTATGTGGTCCAGGGTCACATATACCATGATCGCTCTGAAATCATGCATTTTGAAGCCATACTAGTTTAAACCTCTGATATAGGGTGCACATCGAAGTATGCACACAGAAAGCGGCTGTCACACAGCATGTAAGTACTAAACTAGTTCTCTTTCGTGTCATATTGCGCTTAAACTGTCAAATACACACAAGTTCATGTTAAAAACACAAAAAGTTACAAAAACAGACGGTTAAGTCTGTGAAGTTAAACAGCTGGAAAAAAAAATACACCGTTGTCGCTTGCAAAAACAAAATGACATGGACATTTGCAGATTAAGAGGTGGTAATATGATGATAAGGTCCCCTTCCTGCGTCACAAGGGGAGCAAAGTCATTTGCATGGTCAGTAGTTGCATGTTAAAGTTACATAGGGTCATACACATAGACAAAACACTATCAGAGTAACTAAAAAAACTTCTGAAATCAAACTAGAACTTAAATAATTCAATACAAATGAACCAAATAGGAGAAAATGTAACACAATAGACCTCAAAATACATGACTGATGAAAAAAGACATATATCAATTATTTATTAATATTCATTATTATTATATATTATTGTACATATTGCATTATCTTGTATGTGATGTCTGCAGATATATTTGTTGAGTCACTGTGTAACAAGGGATAATGTTCAATCAGTCATCATTATTGCAAAATATTTTGCCATAATAACTGACTGACTGCACACTATCTCATCTGCTGGAAGTATTTGTCGATATTAAAATGCCCGTAACGTCTTGCTCCTCATCTAGATGGGCCAAAAGAGCTGAGTCAGCCCTAATTCTCTCAAGTGACTTCCCGTCGTGTCTCTGAAGTTCACTCCGCCGTCAGTCATTCTCATCCGTCCCACAGTGGCATCCGTCCCGGAGAGGAGTGGCACTGTCTAGAAAAATTAGGCACACCCCAATAATCTTTAATATTGTTTCATGAAGCATAATTAAAAAGGCTTTATCATTGGATAGAGGACAGCTTCAGTAATGAACTGTCTCCATTCATGCAGAGAGCCATTAATACACATGCAAATACGCACACATGTGCACCGACTTGCGCACACACATACACACACATATCAGATGCAACCTTCACAACCACATATATGGCACTGTCAGTCTGTCTATTGAGTCGCAGTGATGAAATTAAGGGAGAAAGTATCTTGTAAACTGCCTCCTCTCTTTTTCTGTGTCTCTTAAGGTCATTTATTCCCTCTGCTTTTATTATCTCTACTTTTACAGGGTGATTATGTTTCAATGACAGACGAGGGGAAAGAGAGAGCAAGTGAAAACGGGAGAGTGAGCGGGAGAGAGTAAAGCTAATAAGTTAATGCAACGTTACTGAGAAGAGAGGGATGATACATCACTTCGGCCAACTTAATGAAATACTGAATCTGCCTCCATTACTCACAAACCAATACAGGAGATTACATTTCATAGCAAAGAAATCTCACTCTCTCTTTCTTGGCTTTCAAACAGCTTTAAAAAAGGTCCCGCCTACTTCATTCAGCTGGCCAGTATGCAGATTATATTGTATGAAAGAAATATGAAGCCTTTTATTAATTTAAGGTATGTGTGTCTCAAAGTGTGCATGCTTTAAGAAGCTTTCAGAGAGAAAAGGTGCAAAGGCAACTTTTTCTTTTGTAGATAAAAGTGTCAGTGCTGTAAGTGCCTTACTGCATTTGTACTTTTGTACTTATTGCAGGTTTGGACTAAAACTGAATGATAAGACAAATGGGAGTCAAAAAAAAAAAAAAAAAAAAAAAATATATATATATATATATATGTATACACATATATACACTGTCACTCAAAAGTTTGGGATCAGTAAGAATTTTAATGTAAAAAAAAAAAGTATTTTATGCTCATTAAAGTTCCATTTATTTGATAAAAAATACAGAAATAATAATGAAATATTATTGCAATTCCAAAATAAGTTTTTTTATTTTAATATACTTTAAAATATAATTTATTTCTGTGATGCAAAGCTACATTTTCATCTGCCATTACTCCAATCCAGGGGCGCCGCTCGCAATTTTGGGCCCTATGACAAAATATGAGGTTGGGCCCCCCCTACCACACAAAAGCAGATCTCTGGGGGCCCCTAAAAGGCGTGGGCCCTTAGAATTGTCCTAACTTACCACCCCTTAGCGACGCCCCTGCTCCAATCTTCAGTGTCACATGATTTTTCAAAAAAATAATTCTAATATACTGATTTATTACTTTTATTATCAATGTTGGAAACAGTTGTGCTGCTTAATAATTTTTTGGAACCTGTGATACTTTTTCAGGATTCTTTGATGAATAAAAAGATAAAAAGAACAGCATTTATTCAAAATATGAATCTTTTCCAACAATTAAAATCTTTACTATCACTTTTTATCAATTTAACACATCCTTTCAAAGAGAGAAAGACCAATTATACTGACCTTTGAACGAGCAGTTTATTGTTACAAAAGTTTTCTATTTTAAATAAATGCTGTTCTTTTTAATGTTTTATTTATCAAAGAATCCTGATATGTTCAAATATGCAGTTTGTTAATAAAGATACTATCTATTTGACAATTTGCGTTGGCGTTTTCAGAGATGTGATCTCCTGGCATCAGTGGCCATTCAGTGCTTATGAACTCTCCAAAAGAAGTCTTACATTGGACAGATCGTCTGTAATTTACAGCTGGATCTGATGTCTCTATAGTGGTTAAACATGAGCTAAAATAATATTTTATATAAAAAATAGAAGTACTGAAACGATGCGTGTGTTTGTGGTTTTAGTTACATTGTTCCGCCGTTAGATGGTAACAAGAGACTGCTTTTACGTTTCAGCAGAAAAGACTTTTACACTGAAAAATAAACGGATAATTATATTAGAAACGACATTATTTTTTGCTTTTAAAAACAGCTTGATGCAGCTAACAAATGCACTGAGCAGCCCTGTCATCAGAAATCACCCTTGAAAGGATGTTAACGTTACGACAAAGATAACGCTTTCCTCAGACATTTAAACTAATGTTTTAGTGTGAATATGAGAATAAGCTGAAGATTGAAAGCTGTGTCAGATTCAGGTAATTACACTTGCTCAGTCCATCTCTTCCATAATACTCTACTTCATAATGTAGTGAGCTTTAATACAGTAATACAACAAGCTTTTAATGAAACAACTCAACATTCCTTCATTACTAGTTTCAAAGTGACGTTTTCAAATTAGTAATGAAGACTTGGGCTCAACAGTTAAACTGTCAAACTGAGGTTTAAATCCGTGGTGGAAAGGAGTTCTGCACAAAAGACGGTTTTTTAAGACACGCGTGCTGTCGAACTGTTGTATAAATGTAATAAAACACTCGTAGATGTGAGATTTGTTTGTATATTTGCATGCTGTCATTACCTATGGCCAATCATCTACTTGTGTGATATTGCTCATCTATATATATATATATATATATATATATATATATATATATATATATATATATATATATATATATATATATATATATATATATATATATATATATATATATATATATATATATATATATATATATATATATATATATATATAATATATATATATATATATATATATATATATATATATATATATATATATATATATATATATATATATATATATATATATATATATATATATATATATATATATATATATATATATATATATATATATATATATATATATATATATATATATATATATATATATAATATATATATATATATATATATATATATATATATATATATATATATATATATATATATATATATATATATATATATATATATATATATATATATATATATATATATATATATATATATATATATATATATATATATATATATATATATATAATATATATATATATATATATATATATATATATTATATATATATATATATATATAATATATATATATATATATATATATATATATATATATATATATATATATATATATATATATATATATATATATATATATATATAATATATATAT
>NC_133376.1:24694345-24740738 GCF_049309525.1 Garra rufa
GTTTGAGAAATGAGAACATCGTGTTTGGTGAACAATGCATTAATGTTGCTTTACGCAACTCCTGTGTATTTGAAGAGCTCGCAGTGATGAATTACTTCACTCAGCCGTAGCTAATGTCTCTGGAGGTGTTTTTTTTTCTGAAATGAATGAAAATGGATAGCTACAGGGAGGTATCACTAAACCAATATTGAAAAAATCTAGTACCTCAGTGACAGCCAAGCCAAAGTGGCACACAGTATTCTAAGTAAAACAAGGAAAAACACTCATGCATGACAGTATTTTGCTTCAAGTCCTTAGTGTACAAATAGTTACAGTCATTGGCACCCCATGCATTTGCATTTTAAGTCAGAGCCTTCATTGCAATTCATGCTGTTAAGAATCACCTTGACACGGCGAATAAGGGAAATCGTACATCACAGTGTTTTGCTGCCAATTTATATTACCAAAGAACCTAGTGAGACTTACAAACTCGCAAACTAGATGTGAAAATCACCAACTGATTCTTGACATGACACTGAATACTTAGAGATTCGCAGCAAAAGGAAAATTATGTTGTGATTTACTCACTCTCATGTCACTTTAATTTTTCCCAATCCATTTAATACAAATCAATGGGGTCCAGTGTTGTTTGGATAGAAGAGTACTTCAAAATATGCTGTTTTGTCTTCCATGCACTGAAGAAATAAAGTCATTCAGGTTTGGAACAACATGAGGGTGAGTAAATTTGAAATGTTCAATTTTAGGTAAACTAATCCTTTAAAGGAACACTCCACTTTTTTTGGAAGTAGGCTCATTCTCCAAATAAGTTGAGTTTTACAGTTTTGAAATTCATTCAGCCGTTCTCCTGTTCTGGCGATATCACTTTTAGCATAGCTTAGCATAGATCATTGAATCCTATGAGGACAAATACAGTATCAAAACTCGTTGGTCATTTTTTAACGTGATGCCATATTGGTCTCATAGGATTCAATGATCTATGCTAAGCTATGCTAAAAGTGATATCGCCAGAACAGGAGAATGGCTGAATGGATTTCAAAACGGTAAAACTCAACTTATTAACTCGGGGGGAGTTGAAGAATGACCCTATTTCCAAAAAAAGTGGAGTAATCAACTCCACTTCAATCAATCAATCAATCAATTTAAGTAATCAACAAATCAGAAAATTGGTCACTTTCTAATATGTAAATCATGCTTCTTGTGATTGCAGCTAAAGGCCCACTAGAAGGTCTCGACAATGACATATTTGGTGGCCCTGAGAGTTCGCCACTGGTTAGTCAAACCACATATTGCATGTATGCCTGAAGCCGAATACTTTATTCAGAAAACATGAATAATGGGTTTCTTAGTGGGAACCACCCAATGGGTAGGTGATTTCAGGTTTTACTGGCCAAATGTCCCCACAATGTAGGCAAAGGTAGGTTGTCGCGCACTTGTCGTTCCACTATACAAGATATACTAAGGGAAGAAGTATTTTAATTCATTTTTACATTTAAATCTGTAATAAAAGTTCTTCTTAAACTGACTTAAACATATTTAATGAAATGATTTAATCTAATTGCCTTAACTTAATCAGTGCGACAAATGGAATATCCAGCGGTGCTACAAAACAAAGCACAGTGGCATAGAAAGATCATACATATATCAGCGGGAGGTGAATGAGCTCACTGAATCATCTGTTTCTATATATTTTAGATATTTCCTAAATCTGCTGTCATTCCTTCTAGAGTTTGTAAAAAGAAAGTGAAGTTGAAATTCTTACCTAACCATTCAGTTAACCATTTAGAAGTGCTGTACGGATGCTTTTTAGCCTCTGCTCTCTATCTTTAGTGCGATCAGGTTCAAAAGACCAAAACAAGATGGCTTGTGTCTTAATGGCACTGATGTAGATATGATTTTCATGGGTCAGAAAATGAGAAAAGCGGGGCTGACCCTGATTCATAGTGTTTAATCTGCTACCAGCCTATGGACTTTCAGTCAGTTGATAGAGCTTTAAAAAGGTTTTAAGTCTTTAAACCACATAATTCTTAAAACTGTTAGTGAATATAAAAGTTGGAGAGGGAGAGCCACGCACAGCAGTGGTGTTCAGTTGATATGAAAAACAAGAAATATCCCTTAGAATATTCAATACTCTGTTGCACCAACAAAACTAATGTTGTTTGTAAAACCACCGCGGACATTAAGAGCAAAATATGAGAATTATTGGAGAACATCTATTATATATGTACATACTGCTGGTTATGTAGCCTACTGTTTTCAATACCATATAATAGAATTGAAGTCAAATGTTTACATACACCTTGCAGAATCTGCAAAAAGTTAATTATTTTACCAAAAAAAGAGGGTTCATACACAATGCATGTTATTTTTTATTTAGTATTGACCTGAATAAGATATTTCACATAAAATATGTTTACATAAAGCCCCATTCAAAAGTTTACATATGCTTGATTTTTAATACTGTGTCGTTACCTAAATGATCCACAGCTGTTTTTTTGTTTGTTTTAGTGATAGTTGTTCATGAGTCCCTTGTTTGTCCTGAACAGTTAAACTGCCTGCTGTTCTTCAGAAAAATCCTTCAGGTTTTCCAGCTTTTTTGTGTATTTAAATCCATTCCATCAATGACTGTGCGCTTTTGAGATCCATCTTTTCACACTGAGGACAAATGAGGGACTCATATGCAGCTATTACAGTCAGTTCAAACGCTCATTGATGCATAAGAAAGAAAAACTATGCATTAAAACCTGGGGGCTGAAAACATTTTGAGTTTGAAGATCAGGGTAAATTAAACTTATTTTGTTTTCTGGCAAAGTATCTTCTGTAGCTTCCAAAGGGCAGTACTAACTAAAAAATATGATATTTAGGCAAAAATAAGAAAAATGTACACATCTTCATTCTGTTCAGAAGTGTTCACCCCCCGGCTCTTAATGCAGCGTTGCCTTGAACCTTCAAAAAAACAACAGTATTAAGAATCAAGTGTATCATTTTTATAAATTCAACTATTATTTTCTCTTGGGGACTATATGTAAATGTCTTGTATGTGAAATATCTTATTCAGGTCAGTACTAAATAAAAAATAACATGCTGTATTTTATATGATCCCTCTTATTTGGTAAAATAATTGACATTTTGCAGATTCTGCAAGGTGTATATAACGTTTGACTTCAACTGTATATGTGAATTGCCATTTGTGTTCATCTCAGGTAATGATTATATGCTTCAATCAGTGTTAAAACAGGGTTAGATGCGAGTTTGAATATCATTTTGTGTGACGTTTTATAGCCATACTAAAAGCGGCAATGGATTGGATATTTTACCTCAGATCGTAAAAATAAATTAAAAGAAAAGATGTGAACAAACAAGTGTATTCATTGACGAATACATCAGTCACTTTTTAATCATGCTAAAACGGTTTAATATTTATTAGTTAATGTACTTATCCATTCAGTTGCGAGTGCAGTGGCCTTGCAGCTATAATAATTGCTAATTGGCTGCGATTTTTGATTGATTTTGTTGCGTGTCGCCATTGGTTTGAATAGACAAACGCTTGTCGTTGGAATCTCTTGAGATGGTGTTACATGACAGTATTGGCACTTTCACTGACATTTTCATACAGTACAGTTCATCTTGTGTTGGTGAACATACCCCCACCCTAACATTTGCTGGCACTCATATAACCGGAAGATAGCCGCTTTCTAAAATGAACGTGTTCAGGTCATTTTGTTGGTGTGAACGAGGTTTAAAGACAGATAGGCCGCGGCTGTGACCCACATGATTTAGTTGCACCCATGATTGACACCCAAGGCTGAAGTCTGTGTTCTTTACATACAGACAGACTGTCTGAGAGGTTTCTAGTATCCACTCCTCACTGAATCCTAATGAAGGATTGTGCTGATTTTAAGAGCCATGCTGTGTAGATGTGGGCCTGTTTTATAAAACAGTGATTAATGCACGTCATCCACAGCCTACAATGCAGATATCAGAGCTCTCATATTGATGAGGAGAATGACACCATGAAGATTATAAGTCAACTTGTTAATAGCAGTCTGCGCTTCTAACAGAGAACGTTTCCTTTCCACTTGTGTGCTATCAGATACACACTCAGACTGTGAATTTTATCTTAAATCTGGACGTTCTCAGATTAATCTGAAGCTTCATCACTGTTGAATGGATAAAAGAATCAATTATTTCTTTTTTTGTGATCTAAAGAACTTGTCGTCCCCCTCTGCAAAACTTGATAGCCTGTTATCACTGATGTTCTCTTATTGACCTACAGATGGCACTGTGCATCTGCGTTTTCTGAGCGTCTTTGTCCATATGTACATCTCTCATGCATGTGTGTGTGTGTGTGTGTTGAGGCATATATGTGCCATCTAGCTCCATGTCTCTGGATGAACAGCAGCAGGTGATATGTGATTTACTAAATCTTACTCAGCAGTGGCAAGGTGAGGTGAAGAGTGTGTGTCAGTGTGTGCGCGAGTGTCTGCGTTAAGCCTCCGGCTGCTGAAAAGGTTAGATATATTGATTTTGTTCCTAAGAGACAGACTGGAACAGGGAGACAAATGGACTACAGCCGAGGAGCTGTCTCATCGGGGCCCCTACTATGTCAGTCCCCTTAAGGTAGAGATAAAAGTTCTCCATCTCTCTGTCCATGTAATCTATCCTCCCATTTCTCATCTCTTCTGCCTCTTCCTCTGAATATGATGCTGTATTTGGCTTTCACTCTTTTATCTGCTCCCTCTCGCTCACTCTCTTTTGAGATGACCAGTGAGCTATGCTGTTTGACAGCAGTGACAACCTGTGACCCCTTTTACAACTGGCAATAAAGGGATAGCGCACCTAAACACTCCAGGACAATTGAGTACAAATAATGATCATTTATATGTACTTAAATGATACTTATGTAATTAGGGCCCGAGCACCGATGGTGTGAGGACCCTATTGGATCTGCTTCGTTTATTATTATTATTATTAGGGCCCGAGCACCGATGGTGTGAGGACCCTATTGGATCTGCTTCGTTTATTAGGGCCCGAGCACCGATGGTGTGAGGACCCTATTGGATCTGCTTCGTTTATTATTATTATTATTATTCTTCTTCTCCGGAATGAATCGCATTTTTGAGGGCCTAAACATACCCGAAAACTCATGAAACTTTGCACACACATCAAACCTGGCGAAAATGGATGTCTGATATGGGTTTCAGAGATGGGTGTGGCAAAACGGCTCGATAGCGCCACCTTTACACGTTCCGCGGTGTGCGCTTTCAGCTATGATTCACGTACATGCATGAAAATCGGTACACACATGTAACTCACCAATACCTACAAAAAAGCCTCCTGGGACAAAATCCGAAACCCAACAGGAAGTCGGTTATTATTAATTTTCTTAGCAAAATTTGTGTCATTTTTGCCATTTTCAGGCGTCGTACTTGAACGAACTCCTCCTAGAGATTTACTCCGATCAACAGCAAATTTGGTGAGTCTAATCTAAAGCCCTTTGTGACGTTAAATTGTGAAGATCTAGAGTTTTCATCGGAGGGCGTGTCCGTGGCGGCCTCGCAATTTTCGATGTTTCGCCATGAAAAAGGAAGTTGCTATAACTTAGGCATAAAATGTCCGATCTGTCCCAAACTTCACATGTGTGATAACACTCCTGACCTGATGACATCTACATATCCATATTCAGTTATAGTCATAGCGCCACCTGCTGGCAACAGGAAGTGTCATGCTGTACTCCACAACCAACTCCTCCTAGAGATTTATACAGATCAACACCAAAATCGGTCAGTCTAATATAAAGGCCTTAGTGATGTTAAATTGTGAAGATCTTGAGTTTTCGTTGAAGGGCGTGTCCGTGGCGGCCTGACAAATTTCGAGGTCTCGCCATGGATATAAAACTTGTTATAACTCAGCCATAAAATGTCCGATTTGCCTCAAACTTCACATATTCGATAAGAGTCCTGGCCTGAACACATCTGAAGGCCAATAATCTATTATAATCACAGCGCCACCTGTTGGCAACAGGAAATGACTTGTATCAAACTCCTCCTAGAGATTTAATGATATCGACATTATATTTGGTCAGTCTGATCTAGAGGCCTTAGAGATGTTAAATTGCGAAGATCTTGAGTTTTCGTTAAAGGGCGTGTCCGTGGCTGCTTGACAAAGTTTGATGTTTCGCCATGGACATAGAAGTTATTATAACTCAGCCATAAAATGTCCGATCTGCCTCAAACTTCACAGGTTTGGTAAGAGTCCTGGCCTGAAGACACCTAAAGGCCAATATTCAGATATTATCATAGCGCCACCTGTTGGTAGCAGGATATATCATATCTTTCACTAACTCAAACATACCAAGGTCAATCTGCACCAAACTTCATATGTTTGATGAAAGTGGTAGCCTAAACACATCTACATGCCAATAATCAGTTATAGGCATAGCGCCACCAGCTGGCGGCAGTAAATTTGGCACATTTAAGTGACTTTGACATATTTCTCCTATTTTTACTGTATTAAAAGCATACTACCCACCATTTGCTGTGTTCCTAAAGCCACCGGTCAGCGGTGAGCCCGTGTGCGAGGGCCCGTTCATCGCTGCTTGCAGCTTTAATTATTATTATTATTATTATTATTCTTCTCCAAAATGAATCGCATTTTTGAGGGCTTAGACATACCCGAAAACTCATGAAACTTCGCACACACATCAGACCTGGCGAAAATTTACGTCTTATATGGGTTGCAGAAGTGGGTGTGGCAAAATGGCTCGATAGCGCCACCTTTACACGTTCCGCGGTGTGCGCTTTCAGTTGTGATTCACGTACATGCACGAAAATCGGTACACACATGTAGCTCACCAATACCTACAAAAAAGCCTCTTGGAGCAAAATTTGGCACCCAACAGGAAGTCGGTTATTTTTAATTTTCTTAGCAAAATTTGTGTAATTTTTGCCATTTTCAGGCGTCATACTTGAACGAACTCCTCCTAGAGATTTATTCGGATCAACGGCAAATTTGGTGAGTCTAATCTAAAGCCCTTTGTGACGTTAAATTGCGAAGATCTAGAGTTTTCATCGGAGGGCGTGTCCGTGGCGGCCTGGCAAATTTCGATGCTTCGCCATGAAAAAGGAAGTTGCTATAACTCAGGCATAAAATGCCCGATCTGCCCCAAACTTCACATGTGTGATAACACTCCTGACCTGATGACATCTACATGCCCATATTCAGTTTTACTCATAGCGCCACCTGCTGGCACCAGGAAGTGTCATGCTGTACTCTGCAACAAACTCCTCCAAAAGATTTAATCAGATCAACACCAAAATCGGTCAGTCTAATAAAAAGGCTTTAACGATGTTAAATTGTGAAGATCTTGAGTTTTCGTTGAAGGGTGTGTCCGTGGCGGCCTGGCAAATTTCGTGGTCTCGCCATGGATATAAAACTTGTTATAACTCAGCCATAAAATGTCCGATTTGCCTCAAACTTCACATGTTCGATAAGAGTCCTGGCCTGAACACATCTGAAGGCCAATATTCTATTATAATCACAGCGCCACCTGTTGGCAATAGGAAATTACTTGTAGCAAACTCCTCCTAGA
Organism: Garra rufa; assembly: GCF_049309525.1. Classification (NCBI taxonomy): domain Eukaryota; kingdom Metazoa; phylum Chordata; class Actinopteri; order Cypriniformes; family Cyprinidae; genus Garra; species Garra rufa. The sequence continues at coordinate 24,701,934 of NC_133376.1, forward strand.
GATTTAATGATATCAACATTATCTTCAGTCAGTCTGATCTAGAGGTCTTAGAGATGTTAAATTGCGAAGAACTTGAGTTTTCGTTAAAGGGCGTGTCCGTGGCGGCGTCACAAAGTTTGATGTTTCGCCATGGACATAGAAGTTGTTATAACTCAGCCATAAAATGTCCGATCTGCCTCAAACTTCACAGGTTTTGTAAGAGTCCTGGCCTGAAGACACCTAAAGGCCAATATTCAGATATTATCATAGCGCCACCTGTTGGCAGCAGGATATATCATATATTTCACTAACTCAAACATACCAAGGTCAATCTGCACCAAACTTTATATGTTTGATGAAAGTGCCAGCCTGAACACATCTACATGCCAATAATCAGTTATAGGCATAGCGCCACCAGCTGGAAGCAGGAAATTTGGCACATTTAAGTGACTTTGACATATTTCTCCTATTTTTACTGTATTAAAAGCATACTACCCACCATTTGCTGTGTTCCTAAAGCCACCGGTCGGCGGTGAGCCCGTGTGCGAGGGCCCGTTCATCGCTGCTTGCAGCTTTAATTATTATTATTATTCTTCTCCAAAATGAATCGCATTTTTGAGGGCTTAGACATACCCGAAAACTCATGAAACTTCGCACACACATCAGACCTGGCGAAAATTTACGTCTGATATGGGTTGCAGAAGTGGGTGTGGCAAAATGGCTCGATAGCGCCACCTTAACACGTTCCGCGGTGTGCGCTTTCAGTTGTGATTCACGTACATGCACGAAAATCGGTACACACATCTAGCTCACCAATACCTACAAAAAAGCCTCTTGGAGCAAAATTTGACACCCAACAGGAAGTCGCTTATTTTTAATTTTCTTAGCAAAATTTGTGTAATTTTTGCCATTTTCAGGCGTCATACTTGAACGAACTCCTCCTAGAGATTTATTCGGATCAACGGCAAATTTGGTGAGTCTAATCTAAAGCCCTTTGTGACGTTAAATTGCGAAGATCTAGAGTTTTCATCGGAGGGCGTGTCCGTGGCGGCCTGGCAAATTTCGATGCTTCGCCATGAAAAAGGAAGTTGCTATAACTCAGGCATAAAATGCCCGATCTGCCCCAAACTTCACATGTGTGATAACACTCCTGACCTGATGACATCTACATGTCCATATTCAGTTTTACTCATAGCGCCACCTGCTGGCACCAGGAAGTGTCATGCTGTACTCTGCAACAAACTCCTCCAAAAGATTTAATCAGATCAACACCAAAATCGGTCAGTCTAATATAAAGGCCTTAATGATGTTAAATTGCGAAGATCTTGAGTTTTCGTTGAAGGGTGTGTCCGTGGCGACCTGGCAAATTTCGTGGTCTCGCCATGGATATAAAACTTGTTATAACTCAGCCATAAAATGTCCGATTTGCCTCAAACTTCACATGTTCGATAAGAGTCCTGGCCTGAACCAATCTGAAGGCCTATATTCTATTATAATCACAGCGCCACCTGTTGGCAATAGGAAATGACTTGTACCAAACTCCTCCTAAAGATTTAATGATATCAACATTATATTTGGTCAGTCTGATCTCGAGGCCTTAGAGATGTTCAATTGTGAAGATCTTGAGTTTTCGTTAAAGGGCGTGTCCATGGCGGCCTGACAAAGTTTGATGTTTCGCCATGGACATAAAAGTTGTTATAACTCAGCCATAAAATGTCCGATCTGCCTCAAACTTCACATGTTTGGTAAAAGTCCTGGCCTGAAGACATCTAAAGGCCAATATACAGATATTATTATAGCGCCACCTATTGGCAGCAGGATATATCATATCTTGCACTAACTCACACATACCAAGGTCAATCTGCACCAAACTTCATATGTTTGATCAAAGTGCTGGCCTGAACACATCTACATGCCAATAATCAGTTATAGGCATAGCGCCACCAGCTGGCAGCAGGAAGTTTGGCACATTTAAGTGACTTTGATCTATTTTTCCTACATTTACTGTATTAAAAGCATACTGCCCACCGTTTGCTGTGTTCCTAAAGCCACCGGTCGGCGGTGAGCCCGTGTGCGAGGGCCCGTTCATCGCTGCTTGCAGCTTTAATTATTATTATTCTTCTTCTCCGGAATGAATCGCATTTTTGAGGGCCTAAACATACCCGAAAACTCATGAAACTTTGCACACACATCAAACCTGGCGAAAATGGACGTCTGATATGGGTTGCAGAAGTGGGTGTGGCAAAATGGCTCAATAGCGCCACCTTTACACGTTCCGCGGTGTGCGCATTCAGCTGTGATTCACGTACATGCACGCAAATCGGTACACACATGTAACTCACCAATACCTACAAAAAAGCCTCCTGGGACAAAATCCGAAACCCAACAGGAAGTCGGTTATTATTAATTTTCTTAGCAAAATTTGTGTCATTTTTGCCATTTTCAGGCGTCATACTTGAACGAACTCCTCCTAGAGATTTATTCGGATCAACACCAAATTTGGTGAGTCTAATCTAAAGCCCTTTGTGACGTTAAATTGCGAAGATCTAGAGTTTTCATCAGAGGGCGTGTCCGTGGCGGCCTCGCAAATTTCGATGTTTCGCCATGAAAAAGGAAGTTGCTATAACTCAGGCATAAAATGCCCGATCTGCCCCAAACTTCACATGTGTGATAACACTCCTGACCTGAAGACATCTACATGCCCATATTCAGTTTTACTCATAGCGCCACCTGCAGGCACCAGGAAGTGTCATGCTGTACTCTGCAACAAATTCCTCCTGGAGATTTAATCAGATCAACACCAAAATCGGTCAGTCTAATAAAAAGGCTTTAGCGATGTTAAATTGCGAAGATCTTGAGTTTTCGTTGAAGGGCGTGTCCGTGGCGGCCTGGCAAATTTCGTGGTCTCGCCATGGATATAAATCTTGTTATAACTCAGCCATAAAATGTCCGATTTGCCTCAAACTTCACATGTTCGATAAGAGTCCTGGCCTGAACCAATCTGAAGGCCTATATTCTATTATAATCACAGCGCCACCTGTTGGCAACAGGAAATGACTTGTACCAAACTCCTCCTAGAGATTTAATTATATTAACATTATATTTGGTCAGTCTGATCTCGAGGCCTTAGAGATGTTAAATTGTGAAGATCTTGAGTTTTCGTTAAAGGGCGTGTCCATGGCGGCCTGACAAAGTTTGATGTTTCGCCATGGACATAAAAGTTGTTATAACTCAGCCATAAAATGTCCGATCTGCCTCAAACTTCACATGTTTGGTAAGAGTCCTGGCCTGAAGACATCTAAAGGCCAATATACAGATATTATCATAGCGCCACCTATTGGCAGCAGGATATATCATATCTTGCACTAACTCACACATACCAAGGTCAATCTGCACCAAACTTCATATGTTTGATGAAAGTACTGGCCTGAATACATCTACATGCCAATAATCAGTTATAGCATAGCGCCACCAGCTGGCAGCAGGAAGTTTGGCACATTTAAGTGACTTTGATCTATTTTTCCTACATTTACTGTATTAAAAGCATACTGCCCACCGTTTGCTGTGTTCCTAAAGCCACCGGTCGGCGGTGAGCCCGTGTGCGAGGGCCCGTTCATCGCTGCTTGCAGCTTTAATAAATTAAGTTAAATCTGTCCCCTAACTCCTATGGTTATATTGTATCAGGACCTATAGTTAAAAAAATATAAACAGTTGAGGTCAAAAGTGTACATCCTCCTTTTAGAATCTGCAAAATGTAAATTATTTTACCAAAATAAGAGGGATCATCCAAAATGCATGATATTGTTTATTTAGTACTGACTTGAATAAGATATTTCACATAAACGATGTTTACGTATAGAGCAAATAATAGTTGAATTTATAAAAATGATTTTTATAAAAAGTTTACATCCCCTTGATTCTTAATACTGTCTTGTTACCTGAATGGATTTGTTTAATGTGTGTTTTTTTGTTTTGTTTTTGTTGTTGTTTAGTGATAGTTGTTTATGAGTCCCTGGTTTGTCCTGAACAATTAAACTGCCTGCTGTTTTTTAGAAACATCTTTCAGGTCCCACAAATTCTTTGGTTTTTCAGCATTTTTGTGTATTTTAACTCTTTTCAACAATGACTGTATGATTTTGAGACCCATCTTTTTACACAAAGGACAACTGAGGGACTCATGCAGCTATTACAGAAGGTTCAAACGCTCACTGATCCTCCAGAAGGAAACACAATGCATTACGAGCCAGGGGGTGAAAACTTTGAAGATCAAGGTAAATTTGATTTATTTTGTCTTTCTGGGAAACATGTAAGTATCTTCTATAGCCTCTGAATGGCAGTACTAAATGAAAAAAAAAAAATGATATTTAGGCAAAATAAGAAAAGTGTACATGCCTCCAATCTGTTCAAATGTTTTCACCCCCTGGCTTTCAATGCATTGTTTTTTCCTTCTGGAGCATCAGTGAGCGTTTGAACCTGTAATAGTTGAATACCGTATGAGTCCCATCAAGCTCATATGAATCTTCGTGTTTTAAAGCATTTTACATTTATTTGAAAATAATAACTCGAGGTAGTAACAATTTTTAACAAATTTTAATTGTTATGTTCAGCTATTACTTTTAATAGTTAACTTTGAACTATTTTTGAATTTTTTCAGGTCATCAGTCCTCAAAGTAAATATTGGTGACAGACATGGAGATTTACTGTAAATATCACCAAGCTGATTACTCACTAAAAATACCACAGATCATGTTTTCATGACATTTTAAGTCTTTGACGTAACAAAGTGGTTATATCTAAGTGTCTGAGTTGTATACTTTTTTAAATTAGTCTTCCCATCAATGCCAGTTATATTGTTCATTCAGACTGATTTGCTAATGCAGACGAACACAAGAGGTGGGATTTATAGCATAAACTAATCACAGTTGATCATAACCAGTCATATCTAATCATATCGCAATGGAGCCATTGCCTCCTCTAATGTGACTTTCCCCCATTCATTCTCAGTATACCCCCCACCAAACTCACCGCTCACTTTGGAGGGTCTGTTAAAACTTGAGTAATGTTAGAAATGACTACCATTTCTCAAATCTTTTGTCTCTTCTAAATATGCTACTTTATTTGGTCAGTGACATGTTTGTTTCAGCTGCTTTCATCTATATAAAAAGTGAATGGAGACCAAGCTCAAAGATGGACAAAAAGCACCAGAATTGGTTCATATGCCTCAAGCACTCCATTTAATGTCTTTTAAGACCATTAAAAAGGTTTGTGTAAGAAATGACTGAAATTCAATTGAGATACATTGAACAATTATCTTTAGAGAGCCATAGTCACCATTCACTCTCATTGAATGGTGTGCAGCTTAGACATGCTCATTTCATGTTCCTCAAAAATATAGTCATATATGTTTTGAAAGGCATAAAAAAAGACAGAACTGCCATTTATGGTTGATTTTTTCTTTCGCTACCTGACTTTAGTTTTTAGCCTACATTGTACTTGCTGCACGGCAACAATGCAAGGACATAGTAATGATTTATCCCCTTAATATGATCTGATGCATGTTAATTCCATGTGTAAACAAGGTCTGTGCATATTTGTTGTTTGCACACTAATGTGAATCAGATTTGATCTCTGTCTTCATCCTTTAAGCAGTCGATATTAGTTGTTGTCTGTGTATATATTAGTTCTTCATGTCTTTTAAGGGTTAATTGATCTCAGACATGACTGGGTTGCTTATTGTGCAATTTATATGAGAACTTAATCAAGCCTGGCAGGTTTGCCATGCGTCTTGGCAGATTGATTTGGCCGATATCTGCTCTCTCAAGTCCGTAATATACACACTTTTCATGCATGTATACACACACAAACATGTGCATACATATAGCACTGAATTTAGGCACACTGCATCATTGTCAGATGTGTTGTGTCTGCAAATCTAGCTCCATTGACTAGAGAATATATTGACTCATGATGAAAACAGTGTGTGTGGTGGTGGTCAGCCTTTGCCTACATTGTGGGGAATGTTGGAAGGAAAACAGCTTAATAAACATACTAAATAACAGCTTCATTACAATAATAGCAGCTGGAGCTGGGCTGACTGTGAATTCGCTTTTAGGTGTTAATTCTAGCTTGAAATGTTCAGATGGTATGAAAATTAATATATGCCAGGGGTATGATTAAAATAGTTAATTTTTTAACACATATGGTATGAGCTGGTCCAGTGTTATTTTAGTGATATTTGTTGGAGGTGGTTCTCTGTGGGGATTTTTAATTTATTTCATTTTTTTTTTCTTTTTTTTTGGAAATTTTAATAAATGTTGTCTTGACCACAATAGCAAGCATGTAAGCATGTATGGTTGCGAGTATGTGTGCACAGGTGGCAAATGTCTAAGTCAGTCAGGCATAGAATCAGAGACCTGCTGTGCTGTAGGTCACATACAGAGACCCGCATCTGATCTCTCTCTTTGTTCTCTCCCACACACACAGATGAGTCATTTAGTCTGGGTTGCCGTCTCTCAACAGCTCATTGTGATGTCTTTGAAATATTCTGACTGTGACAGGTTTGGGCTTGTTATAGTTAATATACAGGCAACACATGAAATGAAATGAATTATTCAAGAGCATAAAAACTGCCAGCCTGTTTATGAGCTAGCGTCTCTGCTCTCATTTCTATCAGACAGGTCCCTACAAAGCAAATCTATCTCATAATCACATGCTTCAAATTTAATAGGTGCATGTTTTGTGAGTGATGTGAAGGATTGAGAACACATTACTTGATGGAAAGTTGTCTGTGTCCAAAGATGGCACACTAAAAGTTTAGTTCAGACTCTTCCAAAAGAATCATTGTGCTTTCAATTTAGTGAATATTTTACCAATGTCCTAACTACCCTTCTGGGCCTTGAACATGGTAGTGGTGTTGCTGTCTATGCAGAGTCAAAAAGTCCTCAGATTCCATCAAAAATATCTTAATTTGTGTTCTAAAGATAAACGAAGGTCTTACAGGTTTGGAACGACATGAGGATGATTAATTAATGACAGAATTTTCTTTTAGGGTGAACTATCCCTTTAAGAAACATTTCTTAGTATTATAAATGATCAAACCAGTTGTGATGTGTTTATTCTTTTGACATTCAAAGGCAAATTTAAAGTAAACACAGTTACACACTGCTTTTAGACAAGTTTCCCTAACAAACTGCCAATGTTTGGATCAAGGAGGTCTGTAATAAGTGGGGAGGACCATCCTGGAGAGAGAAATCCTTCCCATTTATCTCAACAGCTGTTTTTGATGTTGCAGGAACCAATTGGGGTGCCAGTTTTAACATCTGCAGCAATATAATGACACTGTTGATTGTCTGATGGTGGATCCACAAGTATGTGTTAAAAGGTTAGTTTACCAAAAGTAAAAAATAACCCATTATTTACTCATCCTCCAGGCATCCTAGGTGTATATGACTTCCTTTCAGACAAATCCAATCGGAGTTATATTAAAAATTGTTCTGGCTCTCCAGAGCTTTATCAAGGTAGTGGCAGTGTTTCTCTTCATCAGTCCAAAACAAGTCCAATAAATGCATCCATCCATAATAAAAAGTATCTCACATGGCTCCAGGGTTCAATAAAGGCCTCCTGTAGCGAATCGATGCATTTTTGTAAGAAAAATATCCACATTTAAAACGTAATAATCACTTCTATGTATGTACACGGAAGCTATTTCGGACGGATGACGTAGGACACTGTTCAGAAGTGACGAAAGCGGACACGCAGTGGAGAGATCAAAACAAACAAACAAACAAAAAAAAAATGGTCATGAATTAGAAATACAAAACGAGGATTTGATATAAACCAAGAGGAGACTGGTTTTCCTTTGCTCCTGTAAACAAACGTTGGTTTTCACAAGACTCACAGGCGCATACAGCTTCTGTATATGACAGTTTGCACAAGCTAGATTAAAGTGATTATTACGTTTTAAATATGTATATTTTTTTTTACAAAAACGCATCAGTTTGCTACAGGAGACCTTTATTCACCCCCCGCAGCCATGTGAGACACTATTTATTATGGATGGATGCTCTTTTTGGCCTTGTTTTGGACTGATGAAGAGAAACACCCACCCATTGCCATAATAAAGCTTAGGGGAGCCAGAATAATTTTTAATATAACTCCGATTGGAAGTCAAACACCTAGGATGCCTGGAGGGTGAGTAAATAATGGGCTAATTTTCATTTTAGGCTGAACTAACCCTTTAAGTCCCAAATCATGGTCATAACATTGTTTTAGTTGTGTCTATTTTAACATTGAAAAAAAAAATATGAGCAACAACTTTAATTACTGTGAAAGAAAAGTCTAACAGTCTAACAATCCTGGTGATATTTTGACAGAATAAAACTGCTGCTGTGTATGTGTGCCACGGGCTACAGTGAATAGTCAAAATGATACTTTTCTTTTCCTGAGAAAGAGAGAGGGAGTGATAGAAAGAGTGAGAGAGCGAGTCTTTGAACAAGTACGTCTCTCCCTCCAGTTCCAGGACCTCTCCACTTTAGACACCTGAAGAAGGCCCACTTCAGAAGGTGTGAAACATCAAAGCTTCTGTTCAGTCACACACACACACACACACACACACACACACACACACACACACACACACACACACACACACACACACACACACACACACACACACACACTCACTCCCCTTCATTTCCCCCTCTCTCTCACACACAGACACTGGCAAATATTCTTGCATTGCTGTGACATTTTTCCTACCCTGCGTTGGCAAAAAGTACAAAAAAAAGTAACAAAGGAGATTGAGAGCGCATGCTAGGACACTGAAACCTCCCTAGCTTTTTCTCTCTGGTCAGCAGAGCGGTTTGGACTAACAGGACTTTGAAAAGCATCAAAAATCGAGTATGTGGGCAAAAACACATCTCTTATTGCTGGAGTTACACTGAAAAGCTGTAGTTAAATCCATTCCAGATTCGAACACTGCTGTGTCTCACCTGGAGAGCTATCTACACCAACTACAGTATATTTGGCTCCATCATAGTTACCACTGGAAATTAAAGGCCCTCATGGAGTGCAAAACCTTGAGAGTAAAGCATTTTGTTTCATGGAATGGATGGTAATTGTCTGTCAGATATAGAAAGCTTTAACACTTTAACAGTGTTATATGCTGATGGCGAATTCAAAGCTCCCATAATGTTGTGTCAGATATCACTATACCACAATGCCTTATGGCTACGATATCAGGGTCAATATTGACTGTATAATCTGCCATCATTTATGTGTAGACTCAGGTCTCTGAATGATGTTGCTTGACTGCAATTGTGAGGCACATATTTCCACAATGGGAAACAAACGTTTCAGAAGTGGCCAGAAGGGGGCATTGTGGGTCTGTAGCATATACTGTATCTGAATCTCTTGATAAATGGCAATGTGCTGATGAAACCAAATGATAACTCAAACAGTTCCAGCCGCCATGACAGAAAAGACGCTGTCTAAAAGGTGTATGCGAGAAGGGGAAAGGACATGATTTGGGCTGAATAGAGGAATTGAGTGAGTTCTGGTTAAGTGCGTATTGGTGTGAGCATGTCTGTGTGTGAGGGTGGGCTGGCGTTAAATGAATCTTCCATTCCTAAACTGGGCTTTTTGGCTATTATTGCTTTTCAGGATTTTGGGCACGCTCAAATGTCAGGGTTTCTCGTTTGGGTGGGATTCCAAAGCACAGTCCAATCCCAGTGTTCGGGGAGCCGCCGGATGGCATGCTGGACACAGATAGGAGATCGTCCAGCCCTCATTTAGCCATTTATGATACTCGCTGCATGTCTTTCAGCCAGTGTAATGGGCTCTGTGTGTATGATTGATCTAGCTCGAAAATTGCTGAAAAAGATCCCTAGAAGTAGCTCAATGGCTACTCAAAGGTTGCTGCTTCAGTAATCTTGATGAAGTTCTCAGCAGTTCATTTTTGTCTGAAGTGTTTTTTTTTTTTATGAAGAAAGAAGAAAAGAGAAATAATTGAGACAAATGTTGGAATTGAGGTGGTGTGTTAATGCGAAATGCGCATAGCTTAGATAATTTGGTCTTGGAACTGTTTGATGAAAAATGTTTGAGATAATATTGACTTTTTTTATTGCAGACTTTGGTATTTGGAAAAAAAATGAGCATGGTTTATAACATAGTTGAGGTATCTTTGCAAACTCCAACTTTGAAAAGCAAAAGGTTTCTATTTTAAATCCTTCTCATTTGTGATTTTTCTTTCATGTGTGTAACAAAAAAAAAAAAAAAAATAGACATGCATAACATGATTTCCTACCATAAATATATCAATACCTAATTTTTGATTAGTAATATGCATTGCTAAGATCTTTATTTGGACAGCTTTAAAGGCTGTTTTCTCAGTATTTTGATTTTTTTGTACCCTCAGATTCGAGATTTTCACATAGTTGCCAAATATTGTCCTATCCTAAAAAAACAATACATCAATAAAAAGGTTATTTATTCAGCTTTCAGATGATGCATAAATCTCAATTTAATAAAATTCACAAAATGACAGATTTTGTGGTCCAGGGTCACATATATCATTCATTTAATTTAATTTACTAATTTCTGTCTATTTTACAGATAACTTTTGTGGCCATCTGCTTATGGTTCATTGTTAAAAACACTGTTAAAAAGCAATTTTTATCAGATTTTATAACATTGTGATGCCTTGTAACATAAAAATATACTTATTTCTAGTTTCATTCTTTATTATTTTGACAGTACCTTATAGAATTGTAATATTGGCTATTTATTAGATGTCTGCTAAATGAAAATGTGTATTTTAGTTAGTTTTTCAGGGTTAGTCAATAAAAATTATATTATGCTTAATATGCAAGAGAAGAATATACAAGAACTGCAGAAGTCGATAGGAAGTTACCATTTAGATAGTGAGGTGAATTATAGGTTTTCTCTAGATGTTTTCCAGAATCATCGATTGAAATGGTGTCATAACTCCGAGACAGATGTATACCACACAAAAGCGCATTTCTGACCATATGTGTGAGTTTATGTATGAAAAAGGGGGAGAAAATAGTCTAGTTTTGCTTTGAATCTGTCTTTGTTCTGCCACACAGCTTGGCATCTTTTCATACAGCTTGATCTGATCATCTCAGGGAACTCACAATTCACAATGTGTGACATTTCGACACAATGCACGACAAAAGATGAAAGTCGACACGTAAAACAGCTACAAATGATTACAGACAATATAATAGCTTCTGAATATATTCCGCAACATTTGATATACTGCCAAAAACATCTAGCAGCAAACCTCTTTGAATTCACCACACCGCCGCAGAGCTTTGCTCCAAATTGCACCCTTATGTCACCTGTCTGACTTTATCTCTTCAAATCCGTCTGCTGATTCTTTCTTTCTCTTTCCTGTACTCTACATTCTCTCCAGCCTCTTTGCCCTCGTCTTTCTGGCCTTTGCGCAGTAAGTCCATAGGGCTGCTCATGGTACGAAGCATCTGTCATAGACTAGAGGTGGCCAACCTAACATGTTCTCTGGGTTTGGCCCAGCTGTAGTGGGCAGAAAGTACTGTAGCATCTCACCTGCTCTGCCCTCGCTTTTTCTCTCAGACTGAGCGGTCGTTACTCTAGTGGGTAGAGCGACCTAGAGCAAATGTTCCTCCATCTCTTCATTAAGAGAAAATTAGCTTTTTATTCTCTTAGGATTGTGACCCTGCTGACGAGATGGGTCCCTGAGATGGCAAGCCTCGTGTAATAGAGCTACAGCAAACACATTCTCTTTCCGTGTCTCTCTTTCTTCCCAGCGCTCTTTCTCCGTTCCTTTTGTGCTCCCGCTGGCCTTCTCGGCCTCTAACCCCTGAGTGAGTTTAATTGCTGCTTTCCTGTTAAACTGCCAAAGCCTGAGGGGATGGAAAGAGAATAAAGAGAAAAGATAATAGAGATAATCATAAAGAGCAACACGAGGGAAGAGAACTCCGACTGTTTACGGGGTGCTGAGGAGCGGCGTGAACTAATTTACACTATAAACACTTCTCTCGGGCTCCAATCTCTCTTCTTTTTCATCGTATCGTTGCGTTATTGTAATGCTTACGTGAACACCGCTGACGGTTTTTGAAAACGATAGAACCTGGTCAGGCGGAGCTCCAAAGCAGCATTTAATTAGTGATGTTTTATGGGCTGTCTAGCCTCATGCAGAAGACACAGGTAAAAAGCTTTCAGGGCTTGATGAATGGCAAGGTTATCCGAGGAGCGCTTTTATTATCCGAGGTAAATCTGCTATAGGAGACTGTGAATGGGATGAGAATAAAAACACATGCTTGCTTGTGCTTCACAGCAATATCCAAAACTAATATATCAAGGATCTGAAGTTTACAGATGTTTTTGTGTAGTAGATGTAAAAAGCTCTTAATAGGGCTGTTGTTAGATTTGTTTTAACAAAAAAAAAAAAAAAAAAAAATTACTTGGACTCTTTTTTTAAATATATGATTAAAGAGTATCAGAAGCTGTTTGCATTACCTTCAACAACAACAAACATTATGCAAGTTATTACGCCTGTTTCACACATACTCCGTCTGCAGTGCGTATGCAGTCCGTGTGCGTTACGTATGCGGTGCAGAAGCAGCACGGACTCGTTTTGCTTTCACACAGGACGCGTTTGTCATGACTTCAGTCTGATTGGCGGGTTTTGTCGTGTGTGTGTGTGTGTGTGGTGTTGTTGTTGTCTGGAGCATGTGTGTTTTGACAGTTTGCCATGTGCTCTTTGTGCTCCCCCTCCCCTTCATTATCTCATTAGCTGCTGTCACACCTGTGACCAGTTAGGCCTTATTTCTTCCCCCATTTAAGCTCCTCTCGTCTGCAGTCTTGTGTCTGACCGTTGTTGTGAGATCGTGCTAGACTCTACTCGTGTCCTGTTATGTCTTGCAGTGGTTTTTCAGACTCCAAGTACAGTTTAGGTTTTTCTGTTTGATTTTTCTTTTGCTATCCTCTCTGCCTTTTGCTACACCAGATCCCTGCTTCCCAGTTCCTGCCTTTTTGTCCCCGGAGCCGTATGCTCAGCTGCCCTCAGCTGCATCAACAGGTTTCACCCCGCTCCGACGCTGCATCAGCACTGACGCAAGGACTCTATTCTCTCCCCACTCTGACGTTGCGTCAGCACTGACGCCGTGTTCTGTTCTCTACATTTGGACGTCGGGACTGATGCTAGGATTCGGTTCTCTTCGCATTTGGACGTCGCGTCGGGACTGACGCTGGGACTCTGTTCTCTCCCCATTCTGACGCTGCGTCAGCACGAACACTAGGACTCTGTTATCGCTCCAATCCCTCATCACGTCTGCATTGACGCTAGGATTTTGTGTTCGAATCTGTCCACGCCTTTTGCCTCTCAGCCTTTGATTACGGCTCCCAGCCTTCTACCCTGGCTGTGTTTGTGTTTTGGACTTAAATAAATATTTGAGTTGTACCTGCAACTGAATCCGTGTGTTTCCTTGACAGAACGGTCAGACCAAAGATGGATTCAGCAGGAGCAGATCAAGTCAGGACCGCTGTGACACAACAGGGAGTTCTTCTTGGACAGCATGCCACCCAGTTAACAGCCACTTCAAGAGAGGTTGATCTCTTAACAGCCCAGGTAGCTGAACTCAATGCCCGGGTGCAAGAACTCCAGCACGAAGCCCTGGCCAGCCGATCTGCTGTTCATCTTGCCCACGCTCTGCCTCAGGCTGAGCCAGAACCCCATGCCAACAGTCCTCCTCCCTACGATGGTGACCCCACTTCGTGCCGGGCCTTCCTCTCCCAGTGTTCTTTGGTTTTTGCACTCCAGCCCCGTCGTTACGTCACGGAGGAGTCTCAGGTTGCATTTGTGATCACGCTTCTAAAAGGGAGGGCCCGTGATTGGGCTACTGCTGTGTGGGATGCCCGTGCCCCATTCTGTGCCACATTTAATGATTTCCGTGATGAAATGATTAAGTTGTTCGACCGATCAGCTCGGGGTGACGAGGCGGCCTCTCAGTTAGCACAGTTAGTCCAAGGCAGTCGCTCAGTCACTGACTATTCCATCCATTTTAGAACACTGGCAGCCGCCTGTGACTGGAATGAAGCTGCCTTGCGTGCCAGGTTTCGGGAGGGGCTGAATGATGAGATCCAAGATGAAATTGTCACTCATGAGCTGCCTCGTGACTTTGACTCCCTTGTGGAACTGGCACTGCGTGTGGAGGTCCGTCTTCAGCGTCGACGTCAGCGATGGTCTACTCGACCCCCCTGGACTTTATACGAGGGGGCTTCCAATTCTTCACTTACCACCTCACCTCCTATAGCCGAACCCGAGCCCATGCAGGTGGGACGCCTTCGTCTCACAGCGAAGGAAAAGCAGGATAGATTGGTTCGAGGCCTCTGCCTGTATTGTGGGAAGCCCGGACACAGAGCCATTAGGTGTCCTTTAAAAGCCGGGGCCCATCAGTAAGCCGGGGGATCCTGATGGGCGTCTCTCCATGTCTTGACCCCCCTAAGTCTCGTACCCTGCTCCCTGTTGGCCTTCAGTACAAGAACACCATGCATTCCTGTTCTGCCCTTGTTGATTCAGGAGCTGAAGGCAATTTTTTGGATGTTTCTGTTGCAGCGCGGTGGGGCATTCCTGCTATTCCTCTCCCTTCTCCCATCTCTGTCCGTTCCCTCAATGGCCTTCTCCTCTCCTCCATCACCCACTCCACTCCCCCAGTAAGTCTAGTTGTCTCTGGCAATCACCGTGAGGTAATTGAGCTGTACCTCCTTGACTCCCCGGGTGCTCCGGTTGTCCTGGGGCACCCGTGGTTGAGGCAGCACAACCCTCACGTGGATTGGTCAGGGAACTCTGTGTTATCTTGGAGTCAGTCCTGTCTTGCTTCGTGTTTAGGTACTGCCTTGTCTCCTGGCTCTTTGTCTTCTGTGTTTCAGATAGAGGCTGCTGATCTCTCCGGAGTCCCGACGGAGTACCATGATCTGTGCCGGGTCTTTAGTAAGTCCCGGGCTTCGTCCTTACCTCCTCACCGGCCGTATGACTGTGCCATCGATCTCCTCCCAGGCACTTCTCCGCCTAAAGGGCATCTGTACTCCCTGTCTAGTCCTGAAAGAGAGGCCATGGACAAGTATATTAGTGAATCTTTGAATGCCGGCCTCATTCGTCCCTCTTCCTCCCCTGCTGGTGCTGGGTTCTTCTTCGTTAAGAAGAAGGATGGCTCCCTTCGGCCTTGTATAGATTATCGGGGTCTTAATGACATCACCATAAGGAATAGGTATCCTCTGCCTCTGATGTCAACTGCTTTTGAATTGTTACAGGGAGCCAAGGTCTTTACTAAATTAGACCTCCGCAATGCCTACCATTTGGTCCGTATTCGTGAGGGGGATGAGTGGAAGACAGCTTTTAATACCCCAACGGGACACTTTGAATACCGGGTTCTACCCTTCGGGCTTACTAATGCCCCAGCTGTCTTCCAGGCCCTGATCAACGACGTGTTGAGAGACATGGTAAACAGATTTGTCTTTGTGTACCTTGATGATATCCTCATCTTCTCTTCCTCCTTGCAGGTACACACTCAACATGTTCGCCAGGTGCTTAAACGGCTGCTGGAGAACCAGCTTTATGTCAAGGCGGAGAAGTGTGTATTCCACGCCAAGTCAGTTTCGTTCTTGGGGCATATCATTTCAGCGGAGGGGATCAAAGCTGATCCTGCCAAGGTAAGGGCCGTAGCCGAGTGGCCAACCCCCGATTCTCGGAAAGCGCTGCAGCGGTTCCTGGGATTCGCCAACTTCTATAGGCGTTTCATCCGGAACTTTAGCCTGGTTGCTGCACCCCTAACGGCACTCACCTCACCCAAGATATCGTTCAGGTGGAATTGTCAGGCTCAGGAGGCCTTTGATGTTCTCAAGTCCCGTTTCATCTCTGCTCCTGTTCTTTGTCTTCCAGATCCTGAACGGCAATTCATTGTTGAGGTTGATGCCTCAGAGGTCGGGGTAGGTGCGGTTCTGTCCCAACGATCTCCCAGAGATGGGAAGGTGCATCCCTGTGCCTTTCTCTCTCACCGCTTGAGCCCTGCAGAGCGAAATTATGACATAGGAAACAGGGAGCTGCTGGCAGTCAGGCTGGCCCTGGGGGAGTGGCGCCATTGGTTGGAGGGAGCAGCGCAGCCCTTCTTGGTCTGGACGGATCACAAGAACCTCGAATATATCCGTTCGGCCAAGAGGTTGAATGCTCGCCAGGCCCGCTGGGCACTCTTCTTTGGGCGGTTTAACTTCTCCCTCTCGTATCGGCCGGGCTCTAAGAACACCAAGCCTGATGCCCTTTCTCGTCTGTTCGAGGGTCCTGGGAGGGAGGCGGCTCCTGACACCATTCTCCCTAAGGGGGTGGTGGTGGGATCCCTCTCCTGGGATGTCGAGCAGCGAGTGAGGAAGGCTGTGCGGGAGGGAGAGGGCCCGAGGGGATGCCCAGAGGGTCGGTTGTTTGTGCCTGCTGCGCTGCGGCCCGAAGTCCTCCGTTGGGGTCACGAATCCAGGGTGGCCTGTCATCCAGGCGTTCGGAGGTCGCTGGCTGCCATCCGTCAGCGATTTTGGTGGCCTTCCATGGCCCAGGATGCCCGGCAGTTTGTGTTGGCTTGCTCGGTCTGTGCTCAAAATAAGACTTCTAACCAGTCTCCTGTTGGTCTGTTACAGCCTTTACCCATTCCCTCTCGTCCTTGGTCACACCTGGCCCTTGATTTTGTCTCTGGCCTTCCCCCATCGAGAGGCAACACCGTTATTCTGACGGTGGTGGATCGCTTTTCCAAAGCGGCCCATTTTATTCCCTTACCCAAACTCCCCTCCGCCAAGGAGACGGCTCAGGTGGTGGTGGACCACGTCTTCCGGATTCATGGTCTTCCGGTGGATGTGGTCTCCGACAGAGGACCACAATTTGTCTCCCGGTTTTGGAAAGAATTCTGTAGACAGATCGGGGCCTCAACGAGTCTGTCTTCAGGTTTTCACCCGCAGACCAATGGGCAATCTGAGCGAGCCAACCAGGATCTCGAGAGAGCTCTCCGCTGCCTGGCGTCGCATAGTCCGAGCTCCTGGAGTCAGCAGCTACCGTGGGTCGAATACTCCCACAACTCCCTTCCTGTAGCGTCCACAGGTATGTCTCCCTTTCAATGTTCCATGGGTTATCAACCACCTCTTTTCCCTGCTCAGGAACCCGAAGCTGCGGTCCCGTCTGCCTTGGCCTTCGTCCGTCGGTGCCGACGCACCTGGAGGAGGGCTAAGGAGGTCTTGGCCCGGGCTTCCAGACGGACCAAAGCAGCGGCTGACCGTCACAGGACTCCCGCTCCTCAGTACGTGTGTGGTCAAAAGGTATGGCTTTCCACCAAGGACCTGCCTCTCCGGGTGCCTTCTCGTAAGCTGGCACCCAGGTTCATTGGGCCATATCGCATCACCAAGGTTCTGAGTCCTGTGGCAGTGCGACTCCAGCTTCCTCACACGCTTGGTCGGGTCCACCCTGTCTTTCATGTGTCCAGGGTTAAACCTGTATTCCGGTCCCCTCTTAATCATGTTGGTTCTTTCCCGACCCCCCCTCCCCCTCGTATAGTGGATGGCACTCCAGTGTACACTGTGAGAAAGCTTCTGGACGTTAGACGCCGTGGTCGGGGTTTTCAGTTTCTGGTGGACTGGGAGGGTTACGGTCCGGAGGAGAGGAGTTGGATACCGGCCCGGGACGTGCTAGACCAGACTTTGATTGAGGACTTCCGTCGGCGACGAGGTGAGCCCCTCCTGGGTGCGCCAGGTGGCGTTCCTGGGGGGGGAGGTACTGTCATGACTTCAGTCTGATTGGCGGGTTTTGTCGTGTGTGTGTGTGTGTGTGGTGTTGTTGTTGTCTGGAGCATGTGTGTTTTGACAGTTTGCCATGTGCTCTTTGTGCTCCCCCTCCCCTTCATTATCTCATTAGCTGCTGTCACACCTGTGACCAGTTAGGCCTTATTTCTTCCCCCATTTAAGCTCCTCTCGTCTGCAGTCTTGTGTCTGACCGTTGTTGTGAGATCGTGCTAGACTCTACTCGTGTCCTGTTATGTCTTGCAGTGGTTTTTCAGACTCCAAGTACAGTTTAGGTTTTTCTGTTTGATTTTTCTTTTGCTATCCTCTCTGCCTTTTGCTACACCAGATCCCTGCTTCCCAGTTCCTGCCTTTTTGTCCCCGGAGCCGTATGCTCAGCTGCCCTCAGCTGCATCAACAGGTTTCACCCCGCTCCGACGCTGCATCAGCACTGACGCAAGGACTCTATTCTCTCCCCACTCTGACGTTGCGTCAGCACTGACGCCGTGTTCTGTTCTCTACATTTGGACGTCGGGACTGATGCTAGGATTCGGTTCTCTTCGCATTTGGACGTCGCGTCGGGACTGACGCTGGGACTCTGTTCTCTCCCCATTCTGACGCTGCGTCAGCACGAACACTAGGACTCTGTTATCGCTCCAATCCCTCATCACGTCTGCATTGACGCTAGGATTTTGTGTTCGAATCTGTCCACGCCTTTTGCCTCTCAGCCTTTGATTACGGCTCCCAGCCTTCTACCCTGGCTGTGTTTGTGTTTTGGACTTAAATAAATATTTGAGTTGTACCTGCAACTGAATCCGTGTGTTTCCTTGACAGCGTTTGCAGTCCGTTCCTGATCAGCGGCTGTTTACCACAAACACACCATTTTTCAGTTATTTTAATTTCAAATCCAAACGTGCTTTTTCAGCATTGGGATACTCTTTTTTTATCACAGTACACTAATACAACAATACTAGACATATTCACGTTTAAAATCAACGTATTATAAACAACGTAGGCTATTATTCAATGCACTTGACATCTACATTTGTATATTAAGTTGCTCAAGCAAGTTGCAACACATTTAAACACAGCATAGGTAGGCTATATCTTCCTTTTCATATTGAAATTGGGCTTTCACAAATATTTTATTTTAACAAATATTTATTTTAAATTAAAACTTACCACAGACAGAAACAGTCGGCTCTCTGTGCCTTTCTTTCGCATTAAATCTTTATAAAAAAACATATTTTAAAGAACTTTTCTACCTGGACAAGTGCATGTATTATGTTGCCTTGTTTATTTAAAACTGCACTATTCTAAACCTAGCCAAAAAGCCACGTGTTGACTGTGAAACACAGAAGACTGCAATTATATGCATTTACGGTACATTTCCGTGTCAAATTCATGTTCATTTTTACAGCGAACAATGCGCTGTCAATTTAATTCAGCGTATGCAACGCAATGCAGCACAGCAAAAATAGACTCTGTGCCTAAACGATCGCTGCTTTGCTGTAAACGCACCGCATAAATACTGATTATAATAACTCATACTGTCTTTTTACATGTTGCATTACGTCGTGCCGCATAAACATAATACCATGTCTGCATTTGCGATCGCAGAATGAGAAACAACAAGCACTAATGTTACTCTACACTGCTCAAAACTCGCATTTGAATAGTCAGTAGCAAATTACTTAAATGTGACCCTGGACCACAAAACCAGTCATAAGGTTAAATTTTACAAAACTGAGATATATAAGCTTTCAATAAATAAGCTTTCTATTGATGTATGGTTTGTTAGGATAGGACAATATTTGGCCGAGATACATCTATTTGAAAATCTGAAATCTAAGGGTGCAAAAAATCTAAATACTGAGAAAATCACCTTTAAAGTTGTCCAAATTAAGTTCTTAACAATGCATATTACTAATCAAAAATTACATTTTGATAGGTTTACAGTAGGAATTTTAAAAAAAATCTTCATGGAACATGATCTTTACTTAATTTCCTAATGATTTTTGACATAAAAGAAAAATCAATAATTTTGACCCATACAATGTATTTTTGGCTATTGCTACAAATATACCCCAGCGACTTAAGACTGGTTTTGTGGTCCAGGGTCACAAATATGAAAACGTACTTACAGGCCATCAGTCAGAAGCGCAGACTGTCCTTGCAACGTTGGAATTGCCCCACTTTATAGCCTTAACCCTTTGTGTACAGCTGGCATCGTAAACTGCTCTTCCAGATTCAGGAAACAGTCCTCCGTGAAATGCGCATCACCCACTCCCATGTTGTAAATATAATTCAACCACTGATTTCTAGTTGTGTTCTCATTTGGAAGGCTAAACAAAGTACTTTTGCAATGAAACATACTGCGTCTACACAACATGGCGGCGGCTGCAACAATACTACAGCCGGTAAAAGTTACGCCTTCTTTTTTTTTTCCATATACATAAGGGCGGTGTTATGCAAATCTACCCACGCCGTGACGTGGACATGTGGAGGCGTGTTTAAACGAGCCATTTTAGGAAGGTATGGCTGAGTCTTAACTTTTATAATAAATATCTCCTTGAATTTGAGACTTTAAGCTTTGCAACTTTATAGATCTTATCTATGTACAAACAGCTTGTAACACTCCAAATACAAAGTAAAACAAGAAACTGCATCATATGACCCCTTTAAAGCAGGCAGGGTTATCCTTACAGTAGTACTTAACATTGATTACTTTCAAAATCCTTCATCATTTGAATGAAATTGCAACATTTTTTAAAGCCCAGCCACCACAAAATCAGACTTCAACAAATCTTTTTACTTTGAGATTGTTCTGAGGTTAAATACAGATTTAAAATCATAAGATATAGTTTAATAGCTATGATACTGTCTTTCTTTTTCAGTCGTAAAGAAATTATGTTTCTTCAGGAAAACATTTCAGGAATGTTCTCCATAATGGACTTCTATGGTGCCCCGAATGCAGTTTAAATGCAGCTTCAAAGGGCTCTGATCCCAGCCGAGGAAGAAGGATCTTATCTAGTAAAACAATCAGTTATTTTTATTTTTTTAATTTCAGTTTATATACTTTTTTAACCTCAAATGCTCATCTTCTCTTGCTCTGCCTGAACTGTGCTCTGGTTCAAGACAGATAGGGTATGTCAAAAAAACTATCATCTCAATTTTCTCCCTCAACTTCAAAATCGTCTCACATCGCTGTTTTACCATTTTTGTTAAAGGTGTTTGATGATCTTTGCATGTTCACTTTGCAAACACTGGGTTGGTACTTCTGCAGCAATGTAGGATGATTTTATTTTTGAATTTGAGGGAGAAAATGAGATGGGAGTTTTTCAACACACCCTAACTGCTCAGGCAGAGCAAGACAAGACAAACGTTTGAGGTTAAAAAGTATATAAATTGTAATAATAATAATAAAAAAATGTTTCACTAGATAAGACCCTTCTTCCTCGGCTGAGATAATTTACAACCGCATTTGGGATCGTTTGAAGCCAAAAACCATAATTTCTTTACGTCTGAAGAAAGAAAGACATAAACATCTTGGATGACAAAAGGGTGAGTAAATTATCTGTCAATTTTTTGTTTTGGAAGTGAACTAATCTTTTCATTTAAATCCAAATAGAAAATAAAACAGTTATTGAATAATCATGTGCCATATTCTGTGTCCTAAACTCTTAAAACATTGGTGTCTCCTGAAACATATTTTAGAGCAGTCAATAAAATTTGGGAAAGAAGTCAATCAAATCTGTATGTATAAAATTTTTCAGATGTAACCCACTTTGTAATCGTTAACCTTTTCATAAGCATTTTTAATAACTAATAGATTAGTTACATTTATTTTGTAATTAAATTACGTAATTTTGTAACTACTCCCCAAAACGGTTTATATATTACTTATATAGTATTTATTTATGTTACTTATTATCTGTTTAATCTGATAAGCTGACATATGGTCAGAAACCCTCTAAAAACCAGCAAACCAACCCCAGCTGACCAGGCTCACAAAGGGTTGTTAAAGAACAGATACCAGTCGATTTTTTTCCCCTCACCAGGATATTGAATTTGTATTACAGCAGATGAGATTGTGTGACCTTTAAAGAAATATTTCACCTTAAAATTAAAATTCTGAAATTCTGTCATCATCCGTACCAGTGGGATGCTCCCACACTTTGGAACATAAAAGAAGATGTGTAATAGAATGTCCACGCTGCTCTTTTTCACACATCAAAAATAGACTGTGACCAGCGGCCATCATGCTGCAAAAGGACACAGAAGCAGCATGAAAATACATTGTCCAAAATATCTTCTTTATTGTTCCACAGAAGAAAGAAAATCATACAATTTCAAATGACACAAGGGCAAGAAAACTGATTGAATTTTGGGGTGAGCTATTCGAATTGCGAAACGACAGTGAAAAGGCAGTGAATAATGTGTATCACCTGTATATGTAAAGTTCTATCTATCCAAAATATAAAAATAACTCCTGTAATTGAAAGTTGTGTACATTTTTGGAAACACACAACTATAACTTAGGTTTAAATCAGACTGTTTGATAGTTCAGAGACTATGTTTGTATCTCTTTCTGAACCACCTAATGCCAGAAATGGCACTCACTTTTGGAATAAAGAGAATCTGCTCAAAGCAGAAAAATATTGTGTGTATCCTAGCAGGCAAAAGTTGTGAATCTACTTCAGCTTAATATAGAAGATTCACCTTACGGCGGCAATTTCTCTCAACACCTCCATTTGGATACTTTGAATTAGTTCACTCACTTTATTTAGAACAATGGTGTGAACATTTAACTTCTCAGAAGAAACAGTTCAGCAGCGCTAACGTGCTTGAATACACTTGCATTTACTGCAAGCACTCACTTGATATGTGGCCAGGGGGTCCTGTTCCTGCGATATTGCTCAGTAGTAAACGTAATCTTGTGAACATCGCTGAATAAAGCTCGCTGTGAGTCGTCTTCCCATCTTTACTCCCTCTGGCAGTTCATTTTACATTTTATTATGCCTCATAAACACAGCGAAATGAAAACTCGTTCCATGTGTGAGCATCTATGAGTAACAAACAATGCGATAGGCTGATTTGATGGCCTGAGTGATTGATTTAGAGGAAGGCAAATTAGTCTCACGGGATGTGTATGAGTTCGGGTCACCTGCTCTCGCTGTACGAGACGGTGGAATATATTTAGAATATGGCATGATTGATTCTGGCTTTCATTAGGTTTACATTTATGTTTGGATGCCGCGTATGCAGATAAGCTTCACGCGTTGAACGGGAAATCGTCTATCGGACTGTTTTTAGAGACACATGTGCAGAGTTCCTCCCACCACCTATAAATAAATCATGCCTTTCTCCTTTCTCCTGGCTTAAGAAATCAGCATTGACATATATACTTAATCACTGAAATATGTAAATCAACTGAATACCAAAGCCTTTACGTTCTTAAATTATTATAAGGGGTCGTGGAAGTGAATGCGTGTGAGGGAGAGGCAGAGAGTTGAAGAATGAGATCTAGGCTTAAAAAAAGAGAGGGGGATCTGAAAGAAATAAGCTTGAAATGGGATTCATTTAAATAGACCTCACTAATTTTGTCCAACATTAATTTGAGCTATTTAAATCATGTTAGTGTGCCAATTAGCTGACCTAATCTGAGCTAGCTGAAACGCCTGCCATGATTGCAGAGTTATTTGTGTATCTGTTAGTAATTCAGTCTGACTTCTCTTGGCTGTGAAGACGGGCCTCCACACACACACACACACACATATATGCTGTGGAGCATTAATTGGCCCTGCTAATCATTTATGAGCACTAAGTTGATTAAATTCGGTAAGTCGCCATGCCGTCCACACCTCTAAGCATGCATGACTGCTTTTAACACTCTTGGTCACAAGCCACAACAGATGATATTAAGTGGTTTAACGTGTTAGAGTCGCTCTATTTGTGAAGATACCGTTTAGTTATGAGGTGCACAA
The DNA here is from genome assembly GCF_049309525.1 of Garra rufa. Taxonomy (NCBI): domain Eukaryota; kingdom Metazoa; phylum Chordata; class Actinopteri; order Cypriniformes; family Cyprinidae; genus Garra; species Garra rufa. The sequence continues at coordinate 24,725,708 of NC_133376.1, forward strand.
TTCAATTACTGGGAAAGGTACAAATGCTGGAAAAAATCAAATTTGCTCTCCGTGCTAAATGACAGGGATATTTGAACGGTAAGCAGATAGGCTGTTTGATCTTCACACAGGTTCTGGTGTGTGTTAGATCGTTCCTGCTAATTAAGACTCCTATCAGCAGTGTTACTCTGCCTTCTCCTCGGTAATGTGAACAAATATGATTAATGGGAAGAAAGAGGAGAATTGAAAGAGTGACTGAATGAGGGGAGGAGAGTGAGAAAGCAAAAAAAAAAAAAAGTTGCAAGGTCTGCACCAGTGCAATTCAGTAGAATTGTTGGGAACTGAGAACAGGTTTTTATTAGGAACTGGTTTGAATAGATAAGTAAAGTAAGATAAGTAGATAAGTAAATAAATAAATACATATATACATAAACAATATTGTTTATGTATTTTTAATAACTTTTTATTAATGTTTTTATTTACTATGTTTTTATTTACTACCAGTCTAGTCCGTGGAAGCCCATTTCCACCTCTGAATAAAAAAAGGTTATTGTGACTTTTTATTTCACAATTCTGACCTTGTGAAACATAAATGTAACAAGGAGGGTCAGAGACGTGCGGATCCATTTGCAGCATTTAATGAGAATAAACAAACACCAAACAAACACTAAGAGGCAGGCAGAAATCGTGGTCAAAAACAGGCAGAAAGGTCGGGGCTGGCAGCGAGAATCAAACACGGGAGGGAGTCCAGGAATCACACACACGGGAAAACAAACACGGAAAGAAACGCTCAGAATTACGACCATGAGGAACAATAAGACTTCGCAAGGTGGCTGTGTGTGTGAGTGGCTTATAAGCATGTGTGTAAATGAGGAACAGATGTGTGCAGCAATCAGTGCAGTGGGTAACGAGTAGGGCTGGGTAAAAAATATTGATTCTCAGATTTTAATCGATCTTCAGTTAAAGGCAACGATATCGATTCGGGAAATCCCCGAATCGATTCTTAATGCACGTGCTTCACGTAAGAGGATATGAATATTCACCTCTCGTCCTGAAGGTGTCACTAGTGTTCTTGCTGAGAGAGTTTTCTCAACCGCTGGTGATCTAATCACAGCGCAAAGGAGCTGCCTTAGATCAGATCAGAACATGTTGATCAGCTGCTTTTTTTTGCAGAAAAATGATTAGGCTGTAGTTAAAGGTTGTATCAGCGATTTCTAGTCTAAAACATAAAGTGTCAATTTCAGCTGACCTTTCTTCACGATCCGCTCGCTGCCTGCCCCATAAATTGTCTGTGAAAAAAACGTGTCTCTCTGGTCAGCCTAGGGTCCGAGATATGCCAAAAAAACAATCGGCACTACCAAACTTTCCACACATAAACAAACAGTGTTCCAACCAATCAGCGTCAGGGGTTTGGTGTTGTGGACTTTCCTACTGGTGCTGGGATGTGAGGGAGGCGGAGCGAAAGTCCACAACACCAAACCCCTGACGCTGATTGGTTGGAACACTGTTTGTTTATGTGTGGAAAGGTTGGTAGTGCCGATTGTTTTTTTTGGCATATCTCGGACCCTAGGCTGACCAGAGAGACGCGGTTTTTTCACAGACAATTTATGGGGCAGGCAGCGAGCGGATCGTAAAGAAAGGTCAGCTGAAATTGACACTTTATGTTTTAGGCTAGAAATCGCTGATACAACCTTTAAGAACTGTTAGTTTTATGGACAGTTAGAATGTTTTGTATACGCAGACAAGGGCTTTATGATGGGCCTGTTTTGAATGTTTTGAATTTAGAAAAATGTTTTATTTCTTAAACATGTTTGAAGTTCTTAATATATTTCACTGTTGCACATTTACAGTCTTTTTATTTTTTTACAGTAATGTGCATTTTGCAGTTTGTTTACATGGGGTACAATGGATGCACATATTTATGACTTCTTGTTACAGTGTTCATTTAAAATAAAAGTTGTTTAAAATAAACAACTGTGTGCACCCTATTATTAATGTAGATGTGTATTTCAGTAATAAACTTAAGTAGGAGAGTTCCAGTTACCAGCATTTATATCAAAATATGGATCACATGTCTGCAAAACTAACATTTTAAATGAAATATTGATAGCGAATCGATATCGAATCGAATCGAATCGAAATCGAAATCGAATCGAAACCATAAAAATAAGAATCGAATCGAATTGCCAAATTGGTCACAATACCCAGCCCTAGTAACGAGGAGCAGGTGTGAGCAGTGATTGGTGCAGTGGTTTGTGGGGGATGAAGTCCAAGATGTGTAGTGCAAGAGTTAATGACAGGACGACTCAATTCGTGACAGAGCCCCCCCCCCCAAGGAGCGGCTTCCAGACGCTCTAACCACCTAATGAAACCGGAGGGTGGTGGAGCGGAGGCGGTACAGGGGGAGGGATGGAGGGCCAGGTCCATGTGGGGGTAATGGAGCTATGGACTGAGGTGGAGCCGACGGAGGGAGAAGCCATGGTGGAGGAAGGGTTGGCTCCTCCATGGGGCCAACCGACGGAGGTGGAGCCCGAGGCGGAACCGGAGAGTTGATGGTCCTGGGCGACACAGAGGATCCAGAGGGCCAAGGTGGAACCCAAGGCTCTGACGACCAAGGCGGAGATGGAGGTCCGGAGGTACGCGGCGGACAGAGGACCGAGGCTGTGCCCATGGGAGGGAGGAGGTCCACAGAGCCGGTAGGATGGAGTGACGAGGCGCAGCCGGAGGAGTAGAGTCCAGAGGCGAAGGTGGGGCGACGACTGACCAGGGCGGAGCCGGAGGGACGATGGAGCCCGGTGGAGCTGGTGGACCGACGGCCGACAGCGGAGACGAGGGAGCAGAGAGCCGGGGTGGAGCCGCAGGGTCGGAGGGCCGAGGCGGAGTCCAGGACTCTGAGGCTGGAGGCGATGGTGAGGGATCCTCTAGCCAGGGCACCGATGGAGACTGGCAGTCCCACGGCAAGTCCTCTGCATCGAAGGTGGGTTGTGGGTGAGCAGAGGGACTGTCAGGAGACAGAGGTGGTGGGACTGGAGCAGTAGGGAGGGTGGGTGGGAAACTCAACGGTCCATAAATGGCCTCCGTGGCCTGAACCGGGCAGACAGGAACCTCAGGACGGCTGGACGGAACCAGCGGAGGCTCTGGAAGGCTGGGCTGAACCAGCGGAGTCTCTGGAAGGCTGGGAGGAACCAGCGGACGCTCTGGAAGGCTGGGCTGAACCAGCGGAGGCTCTGGAAGGCTGGGTGGAACCAGCGGAGGCTCTGGAAGGCTGGGCGGAACCAGCGGAGGCTCTGGAAGGCTGGGCGGAACCAGCGGAGGCTCTGGAAGACTGGGCGGAACCAGCGGAGGCTCTGGAAGGCTGGGCGGAACCAGCGGAGGCTCTGGAAGGCTGGGCGGAACCAGCGGAGGCTCTCGAAGGGCAGCCATCTTGTGCAATGGCTCTGGAAGGGTGACCATCTTGAGAGCAGACTCTGGAAGGGCAGCCATTTTTTGCGAACAGACTCTAGAAGGGAGGTCATCTTGTGAAAAGACTCTAGAAGGGAGGCCATCTTGCTTACAGACTCATGCGAGGCAGCCATCTTGGCCGGGAACTCAGGAACAGAAGCCATCCTGGCAACAGGCTCAGGAAGGGCGGCCATCTTGTGAACAGGCTCAGGAGGGACGGCCATCTTGTGAACAGGCTCTGGGTTGGCAGACATCTTGTGCTGTGGCTCTGAGCTGGAACTTACTGTGGGAAGATGGTCCTCCTCCACAATTCCCACAGTAAAAGGAGAGCCACACAACAAAAGAGCAAGATCCATATAATATTGCAAGGTCCAGCCAGGTTCAAACATTGGCATGAGGGAAGCCAGGAGGGTCAGAGACGTGCGGATCCATTTGCAGCATTTAATGAGAATAAACAAACACCAAACAAACACTAAGAGGCAGGCAGAAATCGTGGTCAAAAACAGGCAGAAAGGTCGGGGCTGGCAGCGAGAATCAAACACGGGAGGGAGTCCAGGAATCACACACACGGGAAAACAAACACGGGAAGAAACGCTCAGAATTACGACCATGAGGAACAATAAGACTTCGCAAGGTGGCTGTGTGTGTGAGTGGCTTATAAGCATGTGTGTAAATGAGGAATAGATGTGTGCAGCAATCAGTGCAGTGGGTAACGAGGAGCAGGTGTGAGCAGTGATTGGTGCAGTGGTTTGTGGGGGATGAAGTCCAAGATGTGTAGTGCAAGAGTTAATGACAGGACGACTCAATTCGTGACAATAAACTTGCAATTCTGACCTTTTTTTCTCGCAAATGTCAGTTTTTAACTCCCAATTCTGACTTTTTTTTCTCGGAATTGCGAGTTATAAAATCCAATTTTGAGGGAAAAAATACTATGTTCTCAAAAATTAAGAGTTTATATTTCATAATTCTGACCTAATATCTCACAATTGCATGCACATTTTTATAAATATAAAAATAAATATAAATATAAAAATGTATATAAACTTGCAATTCTGAGAAAAACGTCAGAATTGTGAGTTTGTGTCTTGCAATTCTGACTTTATACCGTCCAATTGCGAATTTATTTCATGGAATTCTGACTTCATTTCTCAGAGTTGTGAGTTCATATCTCACAATTCTGACTTCATAATTTTATATAATTCTGAGAGCAAATGTCATAATTGTGAGGTTATATCATGCAATTCTGAGAAAAAAAGTCAAAATTGTGATATACAAAGTCACAATAACCTTTTTTAATAACTCACAATTACAAATATAAAAATTTATATAAACTTGCAACTCTTAGAAAATAATTCTGACTCTATAACTAACAATTGCATGCTATTTTTTTTTTAACTGTAAAAATTAAGATATAAACTAGCAATTCTGATAAAATAAGTCACTATTGCGAGACGTTCTTTTGACGTGGACATCTTAACATCTTTGCCCCAAATTTAAATGTAATAATTTATTCCTGTGATGGCAAAGCTAATTCATTATTCCATTCTTTATATGATTCTTCAGAAATCATTCTAATATGCCTAGTATGCCTAGCTTCCTAGTATTTTTATGAACACCGTGACACCTTTTTCTTATGAATAAAACGTTTTAAAAAACAACATTTATTCAAAATTGAAATATAAATCTTGTAACATAAATGTATGTACTGTAATTTTTTGATCAACTCACGAATCCTTGCTTAATTACAGTTAAGTTAAGCAAGAAGGTGTAAATTAAAAGCAAAATATTGTAAATATAAAAAAAAAAATGCAAAATTTTGTATGTATGTGTAGTTGTCACGATGTAGGCAGGAACACACGAACAACGTGTATTATATTTAATAAATCCAACGGAATACAAGCAGACACAGGAACAGCAGGGTAAGACATCCATATAACATTAAAGACCGACAAGAATACAGGGGAAACACACACCTTATATACACACAGACTAATTACACAGACAGGTGCAGACAATGGAGAAACCAAAACACTCAGAACAGCGGGGAAAATGGGAAAGAAAGTCCGGGGGTGTGACATTACCTCCCCCTCCCGGAAGGCACGTCCTCGTGCCGACAAACAGACAAAGGAAACAGAACAAAGTCTTTGGAGGGGGCTTAGGTGGAGGACGGACTCCCGGGAGGAGGGCACAAGATGGAGTCCAGGGTGGTGACGGAGGGAGGAGCCAAGGATGTGACAGGAATGGGCTGGAGCAGGAGGAGCCAGGTGGGACCCAGAACGCAGCCAAGATGTATTCCCACGGTGGAGCCGATGGAGGGAGGAGCCATGGTGGAGGAAGGGCTGACGACTCCAAGGGGCCGACCGACGGAGGCGGAGCAGGTGGTGGGAGAGCCCGAGGCGGAGACGGAAAGCCGATGATCTTGGGTGACACCGCGGATCCGGAGGGCCAAGGCGGAACCCAAGGCTCTGGCGACCAAGGCGGAGATGGAGATCCGGAGATCCGCGGCGGAGCCGGAGCGACAGAGGACTGAGGCTGTGCCCGCGGGAGGGAGGAGGTCCACAGAGCCGGTGGGACGGCGCGACGAGGCACAGCCGGAGGAGTAGAGTCCAGAGGCGAAGGTGGGGTGACGACTGACCAGGGCGGAGCCGGAGGGACGATGGTGCCCGGTGGAGCTGGTGGATCGACGGGCGACGGCGGAGACGAGGGAGCAGAGAGCCAGGGTGGAGCCGCAGGGTCGGAGGGCCGAGGCGGAGTCCAGGACTCTGAGGCTGGAGGCGATGGTGAGGGATCCTCCAGCCATGACACCGATGGAGACTGGCAGACCCGCGGCGAACCCACCGCACAGATGGTGGGCTGAGGGTGAGCAAGGGGACTGACAGAAGACAGCGGGGATTCATGAAGGCTGGGCGGAACCAGCGGAGATTCAGGACTAGGCAGATGAGGGAGGGTGGGTGGGAAATCCAGGCAGATAGGTATTTCCATGACACAGTCCATAACATCCCCATAATCTTGTTTCAGCTCACCCTCAGTGATAGTGCAGTGGGCGGGGCTCTCTACCGCACTCTCTTGCTCCACGAAGCACTCCACCGTCGCAGATGTAATAGTCGGCTCACGCACCTGATCAGCAGTTTTGGCCCCGTCGGCACTCCATACTGCTGTCGCTCCGGGCTCGGGCTTCCCGTCTCTGATGGGCTCACAATCCGCGGGTCGGGGTGGCTGGCTGGGCTCTGGGTCTGGAGTGGCACTGGCGAGATTCTCCTGGGAACGGGTGGGAAACGAGGGTTTGTTTCTCGCCAGTGTCCACTCCATAAACGCGGCGAAGTCCGCTCGAGGGCCGTTCTCGGACGACGACGCTCTGCATGACGCATTGAGACTTGCGTCATAGAATGCACAGAGCGCGTCGTCCGAGTAGCTGGTGGTTTGAGCTACGAGCTGGAACATTAACGTGTATCCCTCGAGCGGTAATTCCCCCTGCTTCAGCCGTAGCAGGATGAACTCTGGACGTAAAAAGGAATCCATGGGGAAACACAACGGAAACAAAAAGGACTGGAAAAAACAAACGGGAAACAAAACGGAGGTGAACACGCAAAATAACTGTTTCGGTCGGTCTTTCTTTCACGATGTAGGCAGGAACACACAAACAACGACGTAGTAAAAGACGAATATTTAATAAATCCAACGGAATACAAGCAGACACAGGAACAGCAGGGTAAGACATCCATATAACATTAAAGACAGACAAGAATACAGGGGAAACACACACCTTATATACACACAGACTAATTACACAGACAGGTGCAGACAATGATGGAGAAACCAAAACACTCAGAACAGCGGGGAAAATGGGAAAAACCAAACAAGAAAGTCCGGGGGTGTGACAGTAGTACATAATTTATTTAAATCTTGTATAATATATTTAGAATCAGTTATTGGTATCAGGTAAACCATTTTAAAGAATAGCATTAAATGTATTTCTGATTTTTGTTATCTTTTCTTTTGAAATCTAAAATGATCTTATCATATGGCAACAAAATGCTAAATGTAGAGAATACAATCAAGCATATACTAAAGCAAAACTCCACCTATGCTTCTAAAAATGGTGTAGTAGATCGTAATTTTGCAAGCAAAGGTCATTTTCTTGACCTCTTCCTCTGTTTGCACTTTTCAGGCTTTCTTGCACATCTATTTTCCCCTTTTCTCCCTTCATCACCTCTCTTCAGATTGTTCCTAGCCTCTGGCCTTCTCCTCTTCAGTCTCATGCCAATCTCCTTAGAGGGCATCCGCATACCCTGTGAGAGCAACAATAATTGGTAAATGTGTGTAATAGCGTATCTTTCTCTCTGTGTGTGTGTGTGTGTGTGTGTGTGTGTGTGTGTGTTGGTAAAATGCATGCACCTGTCTTGCAAAGAAACAAAGGGCTCCTGGATTTTGTTACCTCAGATGTGAGCGCTCTATCTTTGAGTCTTTGCTTTTTAATGACTGATAATAGGTGCTGAAAATAATTAGTCTCTTTTTTCCGCGTCTCTTTCTTCGCTCCCAGAAGAAAACAAAAGTTTAACTGGAAGAGTGCTCAGTGAGAGAGAACAAATGATTCCTCCGCACCTGTCCTCTTAAGAAACAGAAAACCCGTCCTCTAGAGAGAGGAAGAAAAAAAGAATGTTTCCTTTGAGTAATATAGTAGCAAATAGCACAATAATTCCCTTTAAAGTTTTCCGAAGTACGAGCTAGAAAAAAGACAGACATTGTGATAATGTCATGAATAACCTTTAGCAGGAAAGACATCCATGAAAGCAAACAGAACAGATAGAGAAAGTTTTCTGTCTGTCTTTCTCTTTCTATTCTGTTCAAGAAAAGCGAACGCAAAATAGTTGCCTGCAGGGTTAATTATCACAAAATGATGTTAATTTCTGTGTCAAGTGTGGCATGGAATACAACCTAACGGTACGACTTTGCAGATAGAGACAGATCGGATGATGAAAGAGAATAGTAAAAGGAATAAGTATAAAGTGGTGAGCATCACTCTTCAAAGAGTTTTTCCATTTAAGTGGTGTCAGTGCTGTGAATTGCTTTCTCTGTTCTATATTTCAAGTTCAGGTCTGCAGAACATACAAGATCCATAATGTAACCGATTCATATGGTTTATGTATTGTAAAGAAGACTTTGTGACACTAAACTAATACCTACAGACCTACATTCTCCAAAGCTCAGAAAGTCTACTGTATATATTTTTACTAGTGTTTTTTTCCTCCGTCAGACTAACCTGCAACCCATAAGCATCCTATTACCATGGGGACAGTTTGCCCACGTTGGATCAGCATCTCCAAAAACAGTCAGTTCTGTTTTAGGAGAACTCTGCCCTGAAGCAGGTATGAGGCTTGATATTGAAATGCTGGATTTAAGCAATAGAAAAATACACTGTTGCAAGGTCTCCTCGAATCCCCTTAAAGATTCACAACGGCAGCTGGACCCACAAAGGGATTTTGCAGGCTCTACCGCACAGGTTAGGCAATTGTCACAGAGTAACTATTGATTTCTATTTCGAAAATACTGCATAGAATTTCTGTAATTGGTCTGCAAGGCATTAGCACATAAGAAACGGCAAAAACAACAACAAATATATCTGATTGCCAGGGAATCCACAATTAGACATAGAATTTCTTGTTGAGCGATGACAGTTACTCAAATCAATGATTAGACTTGCATGAAATCACCGATAATGAACAAAAGGTACAAGTGAGTTCAAGAGGGAAAGACGAGAGAGATTTAATTGATTTTATTTATTTTTTTTACCCCATCATGTGCTCTGTGTAATGTTATATTTTTAGATTATATTTAAGCAAACAGACACAAGAGGCTGCATGTTACAGTTTAACCATGGGTAAGAGATTTTCTTACCCACTATGTGAAGCAGATATATTGCTTCTACAGCAATATACTGTAAAGGTGTACTCACACTAGGCACGGTTGCCGTGAACCGGGCCCGAGTACGATTGTCCCCCCTCCCCACTCCCCCTCTGGCCTGCACTCACATAGGGTTTCAGCATTCATGCCGGAGCACGCTTACGTCATTATGTTGCAATGGTTTCAGGATAAACAGGAAGAGCAACGCTCGCGCTGAACGCGAAATAGTTTACTTTGTGGATAATTATTTTAAATCGTTTGGTCCGCGGTGGTCCACAGCCCTCTCACAGCCTGTTGTTAAACAGGTCTATCGCCGTTTTGTGGCACGAAAATTTTCACGCAATCGTGCTGCTCGTGCGAGGAGGTTTTCAATTACCAGCTGAAGTGCAGCAATGACTTTGCGGCTTTTTACGGACTACAAAAACGTTGATTACCTCGCAAAAGCGTGACATCCCGCGCCCTGTTCAGTGCTCCAGCACGGTTAGCGCTCACACTGCATGCGAATCACGCAACTGAACAGTGCTCTGGCCCACCTCTTCCAAGCGGGCCTAAATCAAACAGTGCTTTGAACAAAATGAATGAGTGATTGATTCAGTGACTCACTTATAAAGACAGTTACTTGGTTTTAAATGTAAAATACATGCGATTTAGCAAAAAAATGAGGTTGTACGAATTTGTATGAATTAGCCATATCATAAAATCATGTACAAATTGCCATGAGATTTGGTTGGATTATATTATTAATATTTTTTTATGAAATCCGAGAGCTTTCTGACCCTACATGGACCGCGATGGAACTACCACATTTAGGGCCCAGAAAAGTGAAGACATCTTTATTTGGCTTTGCTCAACACTTTTTTTTTCTTTATTCAACAATTTATTTTCTTCAGTGTCAGTCATCAGTGTACCTTCATGAGACATATGTGTGGTGCTGCTGACACAGGAGCTGGCATTCTGAACGTCCATCTGTCTTAGTTCATCTTCTGTATATTCTGGTTCAAATAAGTAAGGCTGGGCAAAAAATAGCAAGTTATACTCTCTGCTGAAATCAGACATGATTTCGATGGCTGTTTTATGTAGGGCTGCCCTCAACTAAAGAATTTTCTGGTCGACTAGTAGTTTTTTTATTTTAAGCATTAATCGACTGTTAGTCGCATGTTTATTAATAAACCATATAAATCATAATAATGAGCCTTTAATTGCCTACATAGCCTAATAAGCGCACACAAGGTGCACACACACACAAAAAGCTTGCCACAGTGCACCGGCAGATATAATAAATACGAATACGTAAATACGACAAAAACAAGGAGAATGCCTACTTCGAGTATCAAAGTTCACAGAGACCGAGACGGCAGAAAGCGCATGCTGTTTGCTTCAATTATTTTACAAAAGCGCAACGTTTTGTTATTCTGAGTGCACACAAATAAACTTTGAGTCTTTACAGATTTGAAAGATGTATTACTTTTATCTGTATGACCAAAAATTAAAGAGTATTTTTAGAGCAAGTGACCGCACCTCCATCTGTCATGCAGTGATGGCACTACTATTCAGCTTCCACACTCTGCACAGACACTTGAATAGTGTACATTTTTTAGGTTAAGATTAGATTGAATGACTATTCACGGTTAAGGACTATTTTAATGATGTGCTCACTACCTTTCTAGGACTTGAATGTGGTAGATGTGTTGATGTCTATGCAGGGTCAGAAAGTTCTCGTATATCATTAAAAAAAGGTTAATTTGTGTTCCGAAGATGAGCAAAGGTTTGAAACGAAATGAGGGTAAGTCATTAATGACAGAATTTTCATTTTTTTGTGCAACTAGTTGTATAATTTCAGATTCAGAACTGCCTTTTTATAATAATTCATTCTAAGTTTAATTCATGTGCTGCATTTTTGTTTTGTTTTCTGTTAAATGAGTTATGTGTCTTGGTACTTTTAAAGGCTTTTCCATTATCCACAAACCCATTTTCTACAAGGACTACAGAATGCCCTGTTGCATTCACTGGCATTACTTTAATGTTGAACATAATGAACCTTGTATTAAAATGTTGTGAAATGCCCTTTTAATGGAAGACGCTGCTTAAGGTATTAAACAAACCTCCCTTCCACACCGGCACTTCCTCTAACACATTACATGCCCACCAAAAAGTCTGATCACAGTGTAATTTTATATAATCAAACATATTAGAGACACATAGATTCCTTTCCATCTTTTTCGAAATGTAGTTTCCGGCGAGACATTATATACAGCACATCACATCAGGCAAAGTCATGTTAAGATTGAACTAATGGACTCTTTAATTGAACTAATGGACTCTTTTTAAAACTTTTAATTTTCCTTTGCTAATTGACACAAGACAAAGGCTTAACAATAGATGTATCAAGAAAACCGCCCACATGTGCCATTAGGTTCACATTTAAAATAGTCTTACGCCTGGCCGTGTTTTTCTGAAGTCTCATGCGAGCGTATGGTACATGGTCTCGCTGCTAAATATTCTCTTTAGCGCGGAGCGTGCGCAGCTCGGATATGAAACGCGTGGCATGGCATCTTCTTGAACCAAATGATAAAAGAGTGCCACTGCTAAAACCCAGAGGGCCTCCAATGCTTTCATTTAGCGAAGGGGCAGCTGAAGCCAGATCTATCATTAATGAAGAATGAAGAAGAGGAAAAGAAGATCTCTTCTAAATTCACAGGTCTAATAAGATATGCTTCAACAGTTATAATAAAGTAGGGTCAAAGTTGCTTCCTTTTTATAAATTTTTTAACTGTGTTTATTTATTTAAAACAAGTTCAGCTTGGTTTAACAACCTATTTCACAGGCATTTTATAGTGTTTGTATGTGGATGATCTCATCAATATGTTCTGTTTTGCTTTCAGTTGTTATATAGTAAATCTATAAATTGATACAGTGCAGATATGTGACAGATGTTCTGCGGTCCAAATATCAAAGATGTGTTTTTTCAGCAAGAATTCCATTTATTAAAATACAGTTTATTACTGTCCTTGCAATCGGCACCATTTGTGAGAATGCAAGTGTGTGTTTGCCCATAATCTGTGTGTGTGTGTGTGTGTGTGTGTGTGTGTGTGTGTGTGTGTGAGAGTGAGTGTGTGTGTGTGTGTAATTTTAGTATGTCCTCATTAAGTAGCGGTGGCTGTGCTGGGTCAGGGCTGCTGGCCTCATTTAAAATCTAAATGTTCAACATTTCTCCTTTCTCTCTCCCTCGCTCCCCCTCTCATTCTCATTTAAATTTTTCTTGTCTTATTTCATTTTCCTCCCCGATGTATCCGTTCCAATTAACACCGTCTTCATTATCTACCTTGTATCTCTTTCTCTCTTTCTCTGCTTTTCTGTTTCTGTTATACCAACCTGTTACACACTCTCTCTGTGTCATTTTTCCTTCTTTGTCTTTAGACTGTCGTAGCCGATTTTGACTTGAGTGAAGAATTCTCTTTTTATCTCATAGAGATACTATTCATCTTATAGCCTGCAGGGAATCAAACACCTACATGGATTCCGTGTGATTGTGTGCGTTGGACTTCTTAATAGGGATATAAAGGTTTGACACATGCTTTTCTGCATTAGCACAACAGAGAGTAGACACCTGAATATTCAAAATAGTTTTCTTCTGTATGAAAAATCCTTTTATTAATGGAATGAAATAAGTAAGGTGTAAAAAGCGTGGGTAGGAGGGAAATAATGAAAACAGCACGAGGAAAAAAACAAGAAAAAAGGCAACACTAGTGATTTAGCTGAATGCTGTTTAGTGCTGCATGTGTTTATGAAAAGTGACTTTTTACTGTAAAGGTTTTGACAATCGCCGCACAGATGTGTGAGTTCTTAAGAGAGATGCAAATGACAGAAATCTAGAGAGATGCAGTGCACAGGTTTTGAGTTTCTGTAATGGCTGCAAACTACAGAATGAATGAATATGCAAAATACATTTAAGCTAAGCAAAAACAATGCAAAAATGTGCACAATATTATGCATTATCTTTTTAGTCAGAACTTTTTCAAACTTTTTGTAACTTTGTAACTAAATGGTATATATTCATAAAATCATATCTCATTATTTATATTTGTACATAAAGATCACATGTACATTTTTGTGAGTGCACTGAAATGTACTATATGGACATAATGAGAGCATGTAAAATGGAAAAGTATTAACATATTCACACCTATAGAAATGTTTTTGTTCACACTTTTTTACTATTCATTTTTTTAGACGTTTTTGAGTCTTTTATGCTAACCAAGGCTGCATTTATTTGAAAATATACAGTAAAACAATAATATTGTGAAATATTATTACAATTTAAAATAGCTGTTTTCTATTTTAGTAAAAAAATCAAAATATATTTTCAGCAATCATTACTGCAGTTTTTAGTGTTTTAATATACTAATTTGGTGCTTAAGAAACACTGTTATTATCAATGTTGAAAACAGTTGTGCTGTGTAATATTATTGTGGAAAGTGATATTTTATCTTTATAATGCAAAATGTAAAGTGTAGAATTTGATTTTTCTGTTACAGTGTGGAAATCTTTGCTAAATCAAAGTATTTCTCTCTTTCAAATAAAAAATATATATATATACTGATTTGGTGCTCACAAAACATTATTATTATTATCAATGTTGAAAACAGGTGTGCTTTGTGAAAAGTGATAACAAATGAATTACAATCAAAAATGTATTCAGACACCTGTAAAAATTCTCACATTATTACAGTTTAATTGCTATAGCTTAGAAAATTGGAATAAAATGTGACAAACTCAAGAGTTAAACTGTGTCAGAACCAATTCGTCTTGATAATGTCAGATAACTTTGATAGAAAGGTATATAACAAAACATGGTCAGGTCAAAGTGTCAAATCAAATTTTGGGGCCCATATATATATATTCGGGGTGGGCGGTACACCGGTGTCATAGTCAGCACCGGTGTGACATTGCGCCACGACATGGATTTTCTAATACCGTCAATACCGTAATAAATCAATTATGTGCCTCGAACGGCTGCATTTACATCAAGTAGGGCTGTCGCGATAACCGCAATATCGCAATACCGCGCTATTGACGTGCATAACCGCAGAGGAATGCAACAACCGCAGAAACCGCGATATTTAGGTGTTTTCTTTTTACGTAAAGTTTTGCCCATCTTGCTTTACTCTTAATGCATGTGTACTGAATATTAATTTAGTAATAAGTTAGTAATGTGTACCTGATTTGCACAGAGGCTCAGTAGATTTGCACTTAACAATAAACTGACAGCGAATGAGAGCGATAGATCGACTGAGCATGTGCGATTTCCTGCGTCTGTCCTTCAGGCTGAGTCAGATATATGTGAAACTAGCTTGTCATGTCCAAGTAAAGCAAAATCTCTGTCTTAGCATCGATGCTCTGCTGGTTAGCTGATTTTTTAAAAGTGGCGGTTAAAGTTAAAATGATTTCAACAGCGTGTTTCATTACGTCTCTCTTTGAATAAATAAGAGTTTTTGAACTTGTACATAGTTGAATGAACGGTTTAAAGACTCAAAAATAGTCCCTTGCCTCCATCTTGTGGCGAAACAATGAAACTGCACTGACTGACAGCTCTATAACACTCAGGTGAAATATTAACAGAAAAAGTCTCCTCCAGTCAGATTCGAGGATCCGTGCTGTTAAATATATATGAAGAGTTCAGATGTACTGTTTCAACGAGATTTGGTTTCGG